>NW_027470215.1:0-41821 GCF_051020765.1 Lasioglossum baleicum
CAACATATACCTTAATTCACGGTTTGAATATTAAAATACCGCTTGTGAACGATACAAATTGGAATAAAGTAATTCTTTTTACCGTATACCATAACTTCCGTGAACCTAACCCACTATAACGAGAGTATAACTTCGTATTCAGAGGTGCATATACGCATTCGCCTTAGTGACGGGCACCTTAATTTAATGAATGGCATAGAAGATCTGAGGTCATGCCGTTCGTGAACGATACCACCTTCTTTGAGCGTCGAACGGCTAGATCAATATCCTCACGTATCCTGTGTTTCCGGAATCAAACCAGCTATGCCGGGAGTAAATCCGCAGATCCGTATTGGCAATAGACACCTTAGTTCACCGCTCGAATATTTATATAGAGCGTAAAACCGTAGTACAGCGTTACCTGTTCGTATACAGTCAAACATAATCCCGAAGGCCTTACCTTCCGAGAAGCGTAACCCGCTGAAAGGACTGCCTTTCTTGTTATTGACAGAAACATACTAGTAGAAATTTTAGCAGACAGGCGCATTATTTTCATGTATGAATTACAAGGCTGAGGGTTACAACGTTCAGGAACGTTACCACCACCTTTGAGAGTCGTAAGTCTGAGTCAATAGCTTCACCTATCTTGTGACTTCGAGAATCATACCATGTATTCCGGGAGTTAACCCGCTGAATAGTATTGGCAATAAACACCTTCATTCTCGGTTTGAAAAATAAAGAACAGATTCACACCACTGTAGACACTTTCATATTGGCACGGAGTCAGACTATTTACCGAAGGCCTTACCATTCCGAGTACCTATCCCGCTCTTTCTAGAGTGTATCGTCGTGATCAGAGAAACAAATAGGTAAACATTTTAGTGACGGTCACCATAATTACATGTATGAAGTCGAAGGTCGATGGTCGAACCGTTCGAGAACGTTACCACACTCTTTGTGGTTCGAACGGCTACGTAAAGACCTTCACTCATCCAGCGATACCGAGAGTCAAATCACGTAATCCGAGATAGAGATCGCTGATGTTTATTGGCAACTGATACCGTAATTCAAGGTATGAATATTAATGTAGACGATCAAACCGAGGGAGGACATTACCAATTCGCATAAAGTTATTCCTTATACCGAATAACATATCTTCCGGGAACCTTATCCGCTGTAGGTAGTTGCCTGCTTAATGTTCCGGAAACAAATTAGAAGGCATTTTAGCGAACGAACACCACATGCTTGTGAATAATTATCATCACCGAGAGTCAAAGCGTTCGAGAGCGTTACCTCCTTCAGTGACAGACCATCCGCAATGTCATAGCTTCACCTTCCCTGCGATTCTGAGAGTCAAATCAGGTATTCCGGGAGTAAATCCGCTGAACAGTGTTGGTAATGGACACATTAATTCTCGGTGTGAATAAAGTAGATCGTCAAACCGATTGAGAATGGTGCTAAATGGAATAACGTAATACCCTTCAATAATTGCCATACCATTCAAGAGTATATCCCACAGTATCGACGGTATAACTTCGTGGTCATAGAATCCAATTAGTAAACATTTTAGTGGCGGGCTCGTTAGTTTAATCTATGAATTAGAAGATGGAGTGTCAAACCGTTCGAGAACGTTACCAGCTTCTTTGAGAGTCGAACGGCTGCTTCAATAGCTTCACCTATATTCGTGATTCCGAGAGTCAAGCCTGAAATTCCAGAAAGAAGTCCGCTGAACAATATTGGCAATGGACACCTAAATTCTCGACCTGCGCAATAAAGTTGGAAGTCAAATCGTCGGGCAGAATTAGAAATTGTTATAGAGTCATCCTTTTTACAGACTACGTTACCTTCCGAGAACATAGCCGTCTGCATGGAGTGCCTTCCGTTGTGTACGAGATTAATAAATTGGTATTCATATTGTAGGGAGCACCTTATCATCATGTATAAATATTAAGATAGAGGGTTATACCGTTCCAGAGCATTACGACGTTCTCTGAGGGTCGAACGACTAAGACAGTAGTTTTTGCTATCCTGTGATTCCGGAATGATAAATCAGGTGATCGGGTATTAAATCCGCTGAACAGTATTGGGTATGGACAATTTAAATCAAGGTTTGATATTTAAGTAGTTTGTCAAACTGTCTGGGTCCGTTAACAACTGCTACGAACACAGACATATTACCGAAGGCCTTACATTCCGAGGACCTGACCCGCTGCAGCGAGAGTGTAACTTCGTGTTCAAGAACGGAAATCAGTATACAGTTCAGTAACGGGCACCTTATCCTCGTGTATGAATTAGAAGATCGAGGGACACACCGTTCGAGAACGTTACCATGTTCTGTGAGAGTCTAAAGGCCAAGTCAGTAGCTTCAGCTGTCCTGTGCTTGTGGGAGTCAAACCAGGTATTCCGAGGGTACATCCGCTGAAGTGTATTGGCAATAGACTAGTTAATTTGAGTTATAAATATTTAGATACAGAGTCAAACCGCCGGAGAGCTATATCAATAAAAATAAAGTAATACGTTTCACCCAATGCCATACCTTCCGAGAACCTGTACCGCTGTAGCGAGTGCCTAGCTGAGTGTTCACGGATTGAAATTAGTGGACATTTCAGGAGACGGACAACTTATTTTCATTTCTGAATAGAGTAAGTGAGAATCAAATCGATCGAGAACGATCCCACCTTCTTTTAGAGTCTACCGGCTAAGTCAATAGCTACACCTATCCTGTGATTCCGAGAGTTAAAGCAGGTATCACTGGAGTTAATCTCCTCAACAGTATTGGTAATATACACCTCTGTTCACGGTTTGAATCTTAATGCAGACAGCCAAACCGTTGTATGACGTTACCAATTGCTATGAAGTCAAACGTTTCACCGATTACCTTATCCCTCCGAAAAACTAATCCGCCCTATCGAGAGTATAACTACCTGATCACAGAGAGAAATTGGTATTCATTTTAGTGACAAGCATCTTAATTTACTGTATGAACTAGAAGATCGTGTGTCAAGCCGTTCGAGAACGATGTCACCATCTCTGAGATACGAACGGCTAAGTCAATAGGGTCATCTGTCCTGTGATACAGTGAGTCAAACCATGTATTCCGGGAGTAAATCCGCTGAACAGTGTTGATAATAGGCACCTTATTCACGATTTGAATATAAAAGCAGACTCTCAATCATTATAGAACGTTACCTATTGGTATTGAATTAAACATTACACCGATAGTCAAAACTTCGGAGAAGCTGACCCGCCGTATTGAGAGTATAATTTCATGTTCAGGGCAACAAATTAATAAACATTTTAGTGCCGGGTACCTTAATTTCATTATAAATAAGATGATCGAGGGTCAAACCGATCGAGAATCTTACCACCTTCTGAGAGAGGCGAACGTGTAAGTCAGTATTTTCACGTATCCTCCGATCTCGAGAGTCAAACCAGGTATTCAGAAAGTAAATGCGCCGTATAGTTTGGCAATAGATACCTCAATTCGCGATGTGAGTATTAAAATAGATCGTCACGTCGTGTGGGATCATTACTAATTGCTATGAAGTCAAACGTTTTCCAGAATGCTGTATCGTGCGAGAACCTAACCCGCCGTAGCGAGAGTATATCTACGTCTATAGAGAAACACATAAGTAAACATTTTAGCGACAGGGACCTTATTTTCATGATGAATGAGAAGATCGAGTGTCAATGAGGAAAATCGAGAAAGTTTCGTTAACATTCTGTGGGAGACGGGCGGGTAAGTAAATAGCTTCACATATCTTGTGATTCCGGAATTTAAACCAGATGTTCCGGGATTACGTTCCCTGTACAGTATTGGCAATATACACCTCACTTCACGGTTTGAATATTAAAGCATGCCATCAAGCAGTTTGAGAGCATAGCCAATTGGTATAAAGTCAATCACTTTACCGATGGCCTTACCTACGGAAAATACAATTCGCCGTTTCGAGAGTATAACTAGGTGTACAGAGAAAGAAATTTGCCTTAATTTCAGTGACGGGAACCTTAACTTCATGTAAGCGTTAAGAAATCTAGGATCAAACCTTTCGTGAACGTTACCACCTTCTTTAAGTCTCGAAGGGCTAAGTTTACAGCTTCACCTATCCTGTGATTCCGAGAGTCAAACGAGGTATTCCGGGGGAAAATCCGTGAAGCAGTACAGACAATTGTAACCATAATTCACGGATTGAACGTTAAAGAAGTGCGTCAAACTGTTTGTGGGCGTTACCAATTGGTATAAAGTCAAACGTTTTCCTCAAGACATTACCCACCGAAGATCTAACTTGCTGTATCGGGAGTATATCGTGGTGTTCAGGGAACGAGTTTGTATACATTTCTGTGACGGCACCATAACGTATGTATGAATTAGAAGATCGCTAGGCAAACTGTCCCAGAACGGTACCTTCTTCTCTGAGGGTCGAACAGCTATGTCAATTGCTTCAACTATACTGTGATTCCGAGAGTCATATCCTCTTTGAGAATCGAACGTCCAAGTCAATTACTTCACCCTATCCCGAGATACCGGGAGTAAAACTAGGTATTCCGGACGTAAACCCGCAGAACCGTGTTGGCATTAGACACATTAATTCACGATTTGAATATGAAAGCAGACCGTCAAGCCGTTGTAGATCGATAACTATTCGTGTAGGGTTAAATGTCTTACAGAATGCATTACCATCCGAAAAACTGACTAGCTCTATCTGGAGAATAACTCCGCGCTCAGAGGTAAGGACTAGTACACAATTTTCTAACGACCTCCTTACTTTCATGCATGAATTAGAAGATCGAGATTGTATCCTTTCGGGAATGTTAGCGCCTTCTGTGAGAGACGAACGGCTAAATCTATAGCTGCACCTATCCTGAAGATTCCGATAGTCAGGTTAGGTATTCTGGGAGTCAATCCGCTGTACAGTGTTGGCAATAGACGGCTTAACTCACGGTATGAATATTAAAGTAGAAGGTCAATTCGTCGGAGAACTTTACCAATTGGTATAGGGTCATTCTTTTTAGCGAACACATAACCATCCTAGAACATATCCCGTAGGAGCGACTGTCGTGCTTAGTGCTCACCGAAACAAATGAGTAGATATTATAGCAGAAGCACACCTAATATTGAAATATGAATTTGAAGATCGAGTGTCAAACCGTTCGAGACCATACCCACCTTCTTTGGGAGAGGAACGGTTAAGTCAATAGCTTCACCTCTCCTGTAATTCCGGGAGTCAATCAAGGTATTCCAGTAGTAAGTCCACAGTACAGTATTGGGAATTTATACTCGATTCAACCGAATAAATATTAAATTACAGAGAGAACCGTTGTTTAGCGTTACCCAGTGGTATACAGACAAATTTTTTGTCCAGGGAAACAAATTAGTATACATTTTCCTGCCGGTAACATTAAAAGCATGTATGAGTTAGAAAGTCAAGTGTCAATACGACCGAGAACATTACCAACCGCTGTGAGAGTCGAGAGGCTAAGTCAATTGCCTCGCATATGCTGTGACTTCGAGTGCCAGAGCCAGGTATACCAGGTCTAAGTACGGTGATAAGTATTGGCAATAGGACCCTCAATTCTCGGTTCGAATATTAAAGTCGCACGTCAATCTTTGTAGAACGTTATTTATTCGTGTAGGCCATACCTTCCGAGAAGCCCAACCCGCTGCAGCCACTGTCTTGTTCAGTTTTCAAGGTGACAAAATTAGTAACCTTAACTCCGGGAATACATGGTTTGACTCTAAGAATATTGGAATACGTCATGCTATGGACTTAGCCTTTCTTCTCTCAAGGAAAGTGGTAACGTTCTGGAACGGTTTTGACATTCGATCTTCTAAATAATACATGAAATTATGGTGCCTGTCATAAAAATTCATACTAACTTGCTTTTCTGACACGAAGCCACACACTCTATACAGCTGGTAAGCTACTAGGAAGGTAAGGCCTTCGGAAATGTTTGTCTCCATATAACAGGTAGCGGTCTACAACGTTTGGCTATGAATATTAATATCAGTACCGTGATATATGGTGTCTAAGACCAATACTGTACGGCCGATTTACTCCCGGTATAGCTGGTTTTATTCTCGGAATCACAGGATTGATGAAGCTATTGGCGTAGCCGTTCGTCTCTCACAGAAAGTGGCAAGATTCTCAAACGGTGTGCCGCACTATTTTAATATTCGAACCGTGGAGTAATGTGTCTACTGCTAATACTGTTCAGCGCATTTATTAACCAGAATACCTGGTTGTATCTCGAAATCACAGCACTGGTGAAGCTATTGACTTAGCCGTTTGAATTTGTATCATGGTGGTAACGTTTTCCATCGGTTTGACCGTCGACCTCTTAATTCATACACGACGTTAAGGTGCGCGTCACTGAAATGTGTATTAATTTCTTTCTATCAACATGAAGTTATACTCATGATGAAGCAGGTGCGTTTCTCGGACGTTACCGCCTTCGGTAAACGTTTGACTTTATACCAGTATGTAACGCTCTGAAACGATTTGACCCTCTACTTTAATATTCAAACAGTGAGTTATGGTGTGTATGGCCAATAATGTACAGCTCGTTTACTCCGGCAAATCTGGGTTGAATTTCGGAATCTCAGGATAGGTGAAGCTATTGACTTAGCTGTTCCAATATCGTAGATGGTGGTAACCGTCTCAAACTGATTTAGCCTCGATCTAATTCATAGACGAAATTATGGTTCCCGCCTTGAAAATGTATGCTAATTCGTTCCTCTGAACACGCCACTATACCCTCGACACAGCGGGTTAGCCTCTCGGAAGGTAAGGCCTTCGGTAAAAAGTTTGAACCTATATCAGTAGGAAGCTTTCTTTGTCTCACCGTTTGTCTCAGAGCTTTAATATTGATACCGTGAATTAAGGTGTCTATTGCCAATACTGTACTGCGGATTTACTTCCGTAACACTTGGTTTCACTTTTGGAATCACAGGATATATGCAGCTTTCTACTTAGCCGTGCGGCTGCCAAAAAAGGTCGTAACATTGATCAACGGTTTTACACTGGATTTTGTTACTCATTCACGAAAAAGCTGTGCGTCTGCTAAAAAGTCTACTATATCTTTCCGTCAGCACTTAGCATGATACTCAATACTGCAGGTTTGGTTCTGGCAAGGTAAGGTGCATGGGGAAACGGTATGATTTTATACCAACTGGTTATTGTCTTCTACGAATTGACTCTCTACTTTAAAATTCAAATCGCATAACAGGGTATGTAATGCCAATGCCGTTCACCGGATTTAAGCCTGAAATACCAGGCTTGATCCATGGAATCTCGAGTACAGGGGAAGATATTGATGCAGCCGTTAGACACTCGAAGCAGGTGGAAACGTTGCCGAACGATCTGACCCTCGATCTTCTAACGCATAGATGAAGTTAACGAGCCCATCGATAAAATGTTAACGAATTTGTTTCTCTGTAGAGGAAGTTATACCCACAATACAGCAGGTTCTATTCTCGGAAGGTAAGGTATCTGTTAAAGGGTATGACGTTATAAAATTGGTAGCGTTCACAAACGGTTTGAAGCTTAAAATTTATATTCAATCCGTGAACTAAGTTTTCTATTACCAATATCGTTCAGCCGACTTACTCGCGGAATATCTAGTTTGACTCTCCGGACCACAGGATAGGTGAAGCTATTGACTTAGCAGTTCGACTCTCAAAGAAAGTTGTAACATACCCGGTCGGATTGACCCTCGATCATCTAAATCGTTCGTGAAGCGAAGGTGGCCGTCAATAATGGTGTAACAGTTTGCTTCCCTGAGCACCAAGTTATACTCTCGATACGGTGGGTTAGCTGCTCCAAAGGTAAGCCTTTCGATGAAGAGTTTGAATCTATAAAAACAGGTAAATTTCTGCAAGGGTTTAATGCTATACTTTAATATTCGAACAGTGAATTAAGGTGTCTATTGCCAATCGAGGCCCAGCGAATGTTCCCCCGGATTACCTGGTTTACGTCTTGGAATCACAGGATAGGTGAAGCTATTGGCTTAGCCTTCTGAATCTCAAAGTGGGTGGTAACGTTCTCGAAATGTTTGACATACGATCATCTAATTCATACATGAAATTAAGATGCCGCCACTAAAATGAATATCAATGTGTTTCTCTGAACACGAAGATATAACCTAGATACGGCGTGTTAGCTTCCAGGATGGTAAGGCTTTCGGTAAAATGTTTGGCTCTATAGCTATAAGTGGCGGTCTACATCGGGTTGACGGTCTGCTTTCATATTCAAACCGTGAATTAATGTGTCTAATGCCAACACGGTTCTGCGGGTTTACGTCCGGAATACCTAGTTTTACTCTCGGTATCCTGTGATAGGGTGAAGTAATTGACTTGGACGTTCGATTCTCAAAGAGGATATGACTCTCGGAATCACAGTATAGTTGAAGCTATGACATAGCTGTTCGACCCTCAGAGAAGAAGGTACCGTTCTGGAACAGTTTGCCTAGCGATCTTCTAATTCATACATAACGTTATGGGTGCCCGTCACAGAAATGTATACAACTCGTTCCCTTGAACACCACGATATACTCCGATACAGCGAGTTAGATCTTCGGTGGGTAATGTCTTGAGGAAAACGTTTGACTTTATACCAATTGGTAACGCCCACAAACAGTTTGACGCACTTCTTTAAAATTCAATCCGTGAATTATGGTTACGATTGTCTGTACTGCTTCACGGATTTACCCCCGGAATACCTCGTTTGACTCTCGGAATCACAGGATAGGTGAAGCTGTAAACTTAGCCCTTCGAGACTTAAAGAAGGTGGTAACGTTCACGAAAGGTTTGACCCTAGATTTCCTAATGCTTACATGAAGTTAAGGTTCCCGTCACTGAAATTAAGACAAATTTCTTTCTCTGTACACCTAGTTATACTCTCGAAACGGCGAATTGTATTTTCCGTAGGTAAGGCCATCGGTAAAGTGATTGACTTTATACCAATTGGCAATGCTCTCAAACTGCTTGATGCATGCTTTAATATTCAAACCGTGAAGTGAGGTGTATATTGCCAATACTGTACAGGAACGTAATCCCGGAACATCTGGTTTAACTTCCGGAATCACAAGATATGTGAAGCTATTTACTTACCCGCCCGTCTCCCACAGAATGTGGAAACGTTTTCGGAAGATTTGACACTGCATCTTCTAATTCATACATGAAATTAAGGTGCTTCTCATTAAATGTCACACTAGTTCGCACCTCTGAACAAGGTGTTGTATACTCAAAACGTCGAATTTGCATTTCCGAAGGTACAGCTTTCGGTAAAGTCTTTCACTTCATACCAATTGGCAATGTTCGAGAACACGTTAATGCCCTACCTTAATATTCTAACCTTGAATTAAGGTCTCAGTTGCCAATACTCTTCAGCGGGTTTACTCTCAGTGTTCCCACGTTGGCCTGTCGGCATCACGGGACTGGTGAAGCTATTGACTTAGCCGTTCGTCTCTCACAGAATGTGGTAACGCACTCGAATGGTTTGACCCGCGATCTATTATTTCGTACATGAAGCTAAAAAGCCTGTCACTGAAAATGAGTACTAATTTCTTTCTCTGAACACGAACCTATACTCTCGATGAAGGTGCTGAGGTCCGCGAAATGTAAGGCTTTCGGTAAAGCGTGACTTTATAAACATTGGTAACGTTGCCAAACGGATTGAAGGTTTACTGTAATATTCATACCGTAAACTATGGTGTCTATTTCCAATACTCTTCAGCGGATTTACTCCCGGAACACCTGGTTTGACTCTCGGAATAACAGGATAGGTGAAGCTACTGTATTAGTCGTTCCACTCCCAAAGATTGTGGGATCTGTATCGAGCGATTTGACAATCATCTTCCAATTCATACATGAAAACAAGGTGCGCATCTGCTATAGTGTCTACTAATTTGTGTCTGCGAGCACTAAGCACGACAGTCGCTCCTACGGGATATGTTCTAGGATGGTTATGTGCTCGCTAAAAAGAATGACCCTATACCAATTGGTAAAGTTCTCCGACGAATTGACCTTCTACTTTAATATTCATACCGTGAGTTAAGCCGTCTATTGCCAACACTGTACAGCGGATTGACTCCCAGAATACCTAACCTGACTATCGGAATATTCAGGATAGGTGCAGCTATAGATTTAGCCGTTCGTCTCTCACAGAAGGTGCTAACATTCTCGAAAGGATACAATCTCGATCTTCTAATTCATGCATGAAAGTAAGGAGGTCGTTAGAAAATTGTGTACTAGTCCTTACCTCTGAGCGCGAGTTATTCTCCAGATAGAGCTAGTCAGTTTTTCGGATGGTATGGCATTCTGTAAGACATTTAACCCTACACGAATAGTTATCGATCTACAACGGCTTGACGGCCTGCTTTAATATTCAAACCGTGAACGAAGGAATATATTGCCAAAACTGTTGAGCGGATTTACTTCCGGAATACCTGGTTTGGCTCTCAGAATCGCAGGATCCGTGGAACTACTGACTTAGCCGTTCGTCTCACACAGATTATGGCAACTTTCTTGAAAGGATAGACCCTCGACATTCTTATTCATAATGAATTCATCGTCCCCGTCAATAAAATGATTACTAATGTGTATCCCTAAACACGTAGCAATACACTCGATACGGCTGGTTAGCTTCTCGGACGGTGTGGTATTCGGTAAAACGTTTGGCTTTAAAGCAATTAGTGCGTTTCCACACGTTTTTACGCTCTATATTAATATTCATTCCCCGAATTTATTTATCTATTACCAATACTCCTCAGCGCAATTACGCCCGGAATACCTTGTTTGACTCTCGGAATCATAGGATAGGTGAAGCTAATAACTAAGGCTTTCGATTTTGAACTAAGCTTGTAACGGTAATGTACTGAATTACACTCGATTTTATAATTCATATATGAAATTAAAGTGTCCGTCACTATGGTGTAAATTAATTTGTTCCCCTGAACACGATGTAATACTCCCGACACAACGGATAAGGCTTTCGTTGGGTGAGGTCATCATTGAGACGGTTGACTTTATAGGAATTGGTAACGTTCTACAACGTTTGGACGTTCTGGATTAATATTCAAACCGTGAATTAAAGTACATATCGCCAATACTGTTCTGCGGATTTACTCCCGGAATACCTGGCATGAATCTCGGAAACACAGGATATATGAAGCTATGGACATAGCTGCTCGAATATCATACATGTTGGAAATAGCCTTGAACGGTTTGACCCTCAGTTTTCTAATTCCTGCACGAAATAAAGATGCCATCACTTTAATGTATAGTAACGAGATTCTCTAAACCCGAAGTGATACTCTCGATACAGTCGGTTAGTTTATTGGTGGGTAAGGTCTTCGGCAAAACATTGACTTTATACGAATTGGTATTGTTCTACAACGGTTTGAAGAGCTGCTTCAATATTCAAACCGTGAATTAAGATATCTATTACCAATACTGTACAGCGGATTTACTCTCGGATTACCTGGTTTAGACCCTTGGAATCTCAGGATAGGTGAAGCTACTAACTTGGCCGTTCCTCTCCAACAGAAGGTTGCAAAGTTCTCTAATGATTTGACGATAGAAAATTTAATTCATACATGAAGTTATGGTGCACGTTACTGAAATGGAGATTAATTTCTTTCTCTGAACACTAAGTTATGCTAACGACACGATGGGTTGGTTTTTCGGAGGGTAAGATCTTAGGTAAAACGATCGCTTTCTAGCAATTGGTAACGTTCAACAACGGTTTAACGGTCTTCATTAATATTCATACCTGGAACTCAGGTGTCCATTGCCAATGCACTTCAGCGGATTTACTCTCGTATTACCTGGTTTGATATTCTGAATCAAAGCGTAGGTGAAGTTACTGACATAGCCGTTCGATTCCCAATTAAGGTTGTATCTTTCTCGAACGGTTTCACAATCCAGCATCGAATTTATTAATGAAAATAAGGTGCCAGTCACTGAAGTCTATACTAATTTCTTTCTCAGGACACGAAATTTACTTTCAGTACAGCGAGTTAGGATATCGCATGGTATGGAATCCAGTAAAGTGCTTGAGTCTTTACGAATAAGGAACGCTTTTCAACGGTTTGACGCAAAGCTTTAATTCTCAAACCGTGGATGAAGGTGTCCGTGGCCAGTAGTGTACAGTGGATTGAATCGTGGAATATCTGCTTTGACTCACAGAGTAACAGGATAGGAGAAGCTGTTGCTGGCGGTACGCCTCACAGAGAATGTGGAATCGTTCTAGAATGGGTTGACGCTCGATTTCTATATTCATACATAAAAATAAGGAGTTTGTCTGCTAAAATGTTTACTAATTTGTATCTCCGATCAAGAAGCTATATTCTCGATGCAGCTGGTTTTGATCCCGGAGGGTAAGATCTGCGGTAAGTGGTTTGACTTCAACCAATTGGTAACGTTCTCAAACGATCTGACGCCCAGTTTTAATGTTCAATTAATCGTGGTGTTCATTGCCAATAGAGTGGACCGCATTTGCTCCTGCATTGCCTGGTCTCTCCCACGGAATCACGCGGAAGGTGATACTAGTGGCTTAGCTGTTCGGCTCTCGAAGAGGGTACTAACGTTCGCGGGAGGATTTATCCTCAACCTCCCGATTCATACGCGAAATTAATGTGTCCGCCTGCTGTAAGAACCATGTAATTGCTTCCGTGGACTCTGAGCAACGACCTTGCTACAGCGGATTATGCTCTCGGAAGGTAAGGCCTTCGGTAAAAAATTAGGCTGTACCAATTGCTAATGGTCACCGAAAGATTTACTTTCTACCTAATTGATCATAGCGTAAGTTATGGTAAGTTTCTGGCTATAAAATACAGCGGATTTACTCCCGTACTGACTGGTGTGGCTCTCGGAATTTCAGGATAGGAGAAGCTTTTGCCTTATCTATGTGACTCTCAATGAAGATGATAACGATTTCGATCGGTGTAACACACCATCTGCTTGTTCATGCAATAAATTAAGGTGACTGTCTCTAAAATGTATACCAGTTTACATCTGTGAACTCGAAGTTACACTCTCGATGCAGCGGGTTTGGTTCTGGATAGGTGAATTCTTCGGTAAAAAGTATGATCTACACCAGTAGATAGCGTTCTACAACGGTTCGTCTCAGAGCATTAGTATTGATACTGCGAATTGGTGTGTCTATTGCCAATACTGTACTGGCGATTTACTTCCGGAATACTTGGTTGCACTCTTGGAATCATAGGATAGGAGAAGCTTTTGGCTCAGACGTTCGGCCCCCAAAAATGATCGTAACAATGTCGATCGGTTTGAAACTGCATCTTCTTATCCGTACATGAAGTTATGGTGCCCGTGGCTAAAATGAATACTAATTTCTTACTCTGAACACGAAGTTATATTCTCGATACAGCGAGTTAGGTTCTCGGACGGTAAGCTCTGCCGTAAAGGATTTGTATTTATTCCAATTGGTAACGTTCTCAAACGGATCGACGCACTACTTTAATATCATAGCCGTGAATAAAGCAGTACCGCGGACTTACTCACGGAACATCTGGTTGGCCTCTCAGAGTCACAGGATCGGAGCAGCAATTAAATCAGCTGTTCCACTCTCAAGTTATGTGGTAACGACCTGGAACGGCTTGTTCCTCTATCTTGTAAGTCATATATGAAATTATGGAGCCCGAGATTAAAATGCATACTCATTTCTTCCTCTGTATATCATGCTATACTCTCGACACAGTGCGTCATGCTTTCGGGCGGTAAGGTCAACAATAGAACGTTTGACTTTATATCAATTGGAAGCGTCCTCAATCGGTTTGTCGGCCTACATTAATACTCAAACCGTGAATTATGGTGCCTATTGCACATACTATTTAGCATATTTACTCCGGCAATGCCTGGTTTGACTCTTGAAATCTCAGGATAGGTAACGCTATTCACTTGGCCGTTCGTCTCCCACAGTAGGTGGCAACATTCTCGAACGGTTTGACCCTCGACCTTCTTATTCAAACATGAAATTAGTTTGCCTGTCACAGAATTAAATACTAATTTGTTGCTCTAAACGCGAAGCTATACTCTTGATAAGGCGGGTTAGCTTATCGGAAGGTAAGGTCTTCGATAAAGAAGATGAGTTCATACCAATATGTAACGATCTTGAAAAGTTTGACACTCTACTTTAATATTCAAACCATGAATTGCGGTCACAAGTACCAATACTGTTCGGCGAATTTACTCCTGGAATGCCTGGTTCAACTCTCGGAGTCACAAGGTAAGTGAAGCTAGTGACATAGCTGTGCGGCTCTAAAGCTAGTGGTAACGCCCTGAAACAGCTTGCCACTCAATCTACTATATCATACATGCAATTAAGGTGTCCGCCACTATAATGTATACTAATTTGTTTCACTGCACACGAAGATGCACCCACGGTACAGCGTCTTATGTTCTCAGAAGGTAAAGTATTCGGTAAAATGAATGCCTTCATACAATTTGGTAACGTTCTCAATCGGTTTAGAGCTCCACTGTGAGATCAAATCTGTGAATTATGGTCTCCATTGTCACTACTCTTCAGCGGATTTACTCCAGGAATACCAGGCTTGACTCTCGGAATCAAAACTACGTGTAATGTTACTGACTCAGGCGTTCCAATCTCAAAGATGGTAGTAGCGATCTAGAACGGTTTCACTCTCAATCCTCTAATTCATATTTGATAATATGGTATGCTTCAGCTATAACGTCTATCAATATTTTCCGATGAACACTAAACAAGTCAATCGCTACAGCGGGATGTGTTATCGGAAGTGAAGGCCGTCGGTAAACTGTTTGTCTCTATGCCAATTCGTAATGTTCTACAACGGTTTGACTCTGCACTTTATTTATACCTGGACTTGACTTGACTTTCAGAATCAAAGTACGGGAGTAAATGCGCTGCACAGCATTGGCAATAGGCACCTTAGTTCACGGCTGTAATATTAAGGCAGGCCGTCAAACCGTCGGAGAATGTTACCAATCGGTATAAAGTCATTCTACTTACCGAATACCTAACTTTCCGAGAAGAGAACCCGCTGGATCGAGAACATAATTTCGTGTCCGGAGCAGCAAACTATTAAGCATTTTAGTGACTAGCACCTTCGGTTCAAGTATGAATTGGAAGATCGTGTGACAAATTGTCCCAGAATGTTACCACCTTCGTGGAGAATCGCACAGCCATGTCAATAGCTTCATCTATCCTGTGAATCCGAGAGTCAGGACAGACATTCTGGGAGTGAGACAGCTAAAAACTATTTCGAATAGACACATAATTCCGCGGTATGTATGGTAAAGTAGAGTATCTATCCCTCGGAGATCATTGCCAATTGCCAATTGGTATAAAGTCCATCTTCTTCCGAATTCTTTTCCTTCTGTGAACAGAACCCGCTGCATCGGATGTATATCTTCGTGTTGAGAGACGCAAATTAGTATAGATTCTAATGACGGGCACCTTATTTACATATATGCATAAAAAAATCATGAGTGAAGCCTTTTCAGAAAGTTACCACCTCCTATAAGTGTCGAACGGCTTAGTTAACAGCTTCACCTAGCCTGTGATTCCATGAGTCAAACCAGGTAGTCCGCGTCTGAACCCGCTGTACAGCATTGGCATTAGGCACGCAATTTCATGGTATGAATAATAATTAACAGAGTCAAACGGTTGTTGATAGTTCCTGACTGCTATATAGTTAACCTTTTTACGATGGCCTTACCTTCGGAGAAGCCAACCCGCTACATCGAGATTTAGTCTTCGTGTTTGCAGGAAAAAATTAGTACACACTCTTGTCACGGGCACATTAATTTCATGTATGAATTATAAGATTGAGTGTCAAACGTATCGAGAAAGTTAACACCTTCCTTGAGTGCCGAACGGCTTTGTCAACAACTTCACCTATCCAGTGGTTCGGTGTGTCAAACCAGGCATTCCGGGAGAAAGACCGCTGAATAGTTTTGGCAATAGATACCATTGTTCGCAATGTGAATATTACAATGTAGCGTCACACCGTGTGAGAACGTTACAAGTTGCTATAAAGCCAAACGATTTACAGAAAGCTGTACCTTCCGCGAACATCACCCCCTTCATCGAGAGTATAGCTTCGTGTTCAGAGAAACACATTAGTATTCATTTTAAAATCGGGCACAATTATTCCGTACATGAATTAGCAGATGGAGGGTCAAACCGTTGCAGAAATATACTACGTTCGCTGAGAGTCGAACGGCTAAGGCAATAGCTTCTGCTATCCTGCGTTTCCTCTAGTTAATCGAGATAGTCGGGAGTAAATCCGCTGATAGTATTGGCAATACACACCTTAGAGGACGGTATGATACTAAAGTAGTTCGTTAAACCGTTTGATACCGTTTCCAAATGGTATATAGTCAAATCTTTTACAGAAGGGCTCACCTTCCGCGAACTTCACCCGCTTCATCGCGAGTGTAATTTCGTGTACCAAGATAGAGATTAGTATTGACTTCAGTGACGGGCACCTAACTTCACGTATAGCTAAGGACGTGACCGGTCAAACAGTTCGTAAACGTTACCACCATCTGTGAGAGACGAACGGCTAAGTCAATTGCTACACCTATCCTGTGATTCCGAGTCAAACCAGGTAGTAATGGAGTAAATCACTCTGAACAGTATTGGCAATCGTAGTACGTAACTTACTGGTATAGGGTCGAACTTTTTACCGGATGCCTTACCCTCCGAGTACATATCTCGCTGCACCAAGTGTCTTGCTTAGTGTTCAAGGAAACAAATTAGTAGACACTTTAGCAGGCGGACAAGCTAATTGCATGTATCATTAGGAAGATGGTCAAATCAAATAGTCCGAGATGGATCCCGCACCTTTTGACAGTCGCAAGTATAATGAAATAGCTTCACCATTCCTGTGATTTTGAGAGACCATGTATTCTAGTAGTAATTCGGCTGTAGAATATTGGCAATAGACACCCTGTTCCAAAGTATAAATATTAAGCTACAGAGAGAAACCGATCTACAACGTTACCGATTTGTATAACGGCAAACTTTTTACCGAAGTCCTTACAATCCGAGAACATATCCCGCTTTGTCGAGAGTAAAACAAGGTGTTTAGTGGAATAAATGTGTATGGATGGTATTGCCGGGCACATTAATTTCATGAATGAAATGGAAGATCGATAGTCAAACCAATCGATATCATTAACACCTTCTGTGAGATACTAACAGCTAAGTAAAAATTCACGTATCCCGTGATGCCGAGAGACAAATCAGGTAATCCGGGATTAATCCGCTGGTGGTTGCTGGCAACTGCCACCTTAGCAGACAGTATGAATATTAATGTAGAGCGTCATAGCCACGGAGAGAATTACCTATGACCATAAAGTTATTCCTCTTACCGAATACCATACCTTCCAATTACCTAACCCGCTATAGCGGGAGCACTGCTGAATGTGCACGGTAACAAATTAGTAGACCTTTCAGATGGAAAACACAACATATTTGTGTATAAATATCAACATCGAGAGTCAAAGTCTTCGAGAACGTTACCACCTTCTGTGAGAGACGATCTGCTACGTCCATAGCTTCACATATCCAGTGATTCCGAAAGTCAACCCACGTATTCCTGGAGTAAATCCGATGAACAGTATTGACACTAGACACATTAGTTCACGGTTTGAATACTAAATATTGAGCGTCAACCCGTTTGAGAACGTTATGAAATGCTTTAAAGTCAAAACGTTTCACCGACGGCCTCATCAACCGAGAAGACAACCAGCCGTATCGAAAGTATATCTTCGAAGTCGGAGAAGGATATTAGTATACATTTGAGTGACGGCCACCTTGATTTTATCTACGAATTAGAATATGGAGAATCAAACTGTTCGAGATCGTTACCGACTTCTGTGAGAGTCGAATGATAAGTCAGTAGTTTCACTAGTCTTGTGATTCCGGAAGCCAAGCCAGGAATTCCGAGGGCAAATCCTATGAAGAGTATTGACAATGGGTACCGTAATGCACGGTTTGAGCATTGAAGTAGAGCGTCAAACCGTTGTAGATTTTTACAAGTTCATATAGAATCAAACTTTTCACCGAAGGTCTATCCGTGCGAGAAGAACAGCCCCCGGCAGCGGGTGCCTTGCTTAGTGTTCATGGAAACATATATGTAGGCATTTCAGAGACGGGCATCATTACTTCATGTATGAATTAGAAAGACGAGTGTCAAACGGTTCGGGAACGTGACCACGCTCTTTGAGAGTCGAACGGTTATGTCAATAACATCACCTATCCTGTGCTTCCGAGAGTCAAATCAGGTATTCTGAGTGTAAATCGCAAAACATAATTGGCACTAAAATACCCACTTCCCGGTGTACATATTAAAGTACAGTGCTAGACAGATGTGCTACGTTACTTATTGGTATAGAGTCTAACATTTCACTGTAGACCGTACCTTCCGAGAAGCTATCCTGCTGTACTCTAAGTATAACTTCGTGGCCACAGAAGCAAAATACTATAAATTTTAGTGACGGGCAACATAATTTTATCTATGAATCAGAATAGCGCGCCGCAAACTCTTCCAGAACGTTGCCACCCTCCTTAAGAGACAAACGCCTATGATAATCACTAAATTCATCCTTTGATTCCAAGAGCACAAGCAGGCATTACTGGGTGAATCTGCTGAACAGTATTGGCAATAAACGCCTTAATTCACGATTTGAATATCAAAGTAGAGCGTCAAACCGAATTAGAGCGTTTTCAATTGGTATAAAGTCAAGCACATTACCGATGGCCGCACCGTCGGCAAAGCTAACCCGCCATTTCGAGAGTATAACTTCGTGTTCAGAGAAACAGATTAGTATACATTTTAGTGATGTGCACCTGGATATAACTTGTGAAATAGAAGATCGAGGGTCAAACCGTTTGAGAAGGTTGCCAGCTTCTTTGTTGGCCGAACGGCAAAGTCAATAGCTTCTCCTGTTCAGTGATTACGAGAGTCAAGCCTGTATTCCAGGATTGAATCTGCTGAACAGTATTTGCAATAGAAACGTTAATTCACGAAATGAAGACTAAATTAGTTAGACAAACCGTCGGCGAGCATTACCAATTCGTACTAATATCATTCTTTTTACCGAATACCTTACTTTCCGAGAACCTAATCTGCTGTGTTGTGTTATTACTCACGGAATCAAATCAGTCAACACACCAGCAGACAGACACCACATTCGTATGAATAAACATCAAAATCGAAAGACAATCCATTCGAGAACGTTACCACCTCCTTTTAGAGTCGAACGGTTGAGTCAATAGCTTCACCTATCCCGTGGTTCCAAGAATCGAGCCTGGTGTGCCGGCAGTAAATCCGCTGAACAGTACTGGCAATAGACACATAAGTTCTAGGCATAAGCTTTAAAGCAGGGACCTAAATCGTTGGAAATCATTCCCATTTGTTATAATGTCATTCTTTTTGAAGAATACGTTACCTTCCGAGAAAGTATCCCGCTGAATTGAGAGAATAACTTCGTGATGAGGCAAACCAATTTGTATATATTTGGGTGACGAGCAGCTCAATTTCATGTTTGGATTAGACAGTCGTGGGTCAAGCCAGGTATACCTGGAGTAAATCCCCTGAATAGTATTGGCAATAGAGACCTTAATATAAACCACGGATATTAAAGTAGGGAGGTAGGTCGTCGGAGATCATTACCAATTGCTATAATGTCATTCTTTTAGCCGAATACATTATATTCCGAGAACCTAATCCGCTGGACGAAGTGCCTTGTCTAGTATTCACGGGTGCAAACTAGATGTCATTTTAGCAGACGTACACCTTATGTATGAATTTCAAGATTGAGAGTCAATCCTTTCGAAACGTGTCGACCACTTTTGACTGTCGCTAAGTGAATAGCTCCACCTCGCCAGTGATTCCGAGAGTGAAGCTAGGTATTCTGGCAGTAAGCCCGCTGAACAATATTTGCAATAGACAGCTTATTTCACTGTACGAATATGAGGGTAGAGCGTCAGACGGCTATAGAGCTTCATCCTTTAGTTTAGAGTCAAACTTCTTACCGATGGCCATTCCTTCCGGGAAGTCCAACCCGCTGAAGCAAGTGTCTTGCTCAGTGTTCAAGGTAGCAAATTAGTAACATTTACTCCGGGAATACATGGACAGCCTCTTCGGATATTGGAATACGACAAGCTATGGACTTAGCCGTTCGTCTCTCAAGGATGGTGGAAACGTACTCGAACGGTTTCATCCTCGATCTTCTAAATAATACATGAAATTATGGTGCCCATCATTAATATGTATACTAATGTGTTTCTCTCACACAAATTTATACTCTCGATTCGGAGGTTTACATTCTGGGCAGGTATGGCTTTCGGTAAAAGGTTTAACTATATACAAGTATTTATTACTCTGGAGTGATATGTCGGTCTGCTTTAATATTGATTCCGAGACTTAAGGAGTCGGTTGCCAATACGGTGCGGTGCACTTGCTCTCAGAATGCCTATTTTGTCTGTCGGATTCTAGAATACGTGAAGCTATTAACTTAGCCGTTCGAATCCGAAAGAATGTTGTTACGTTCTAGAGTAGTTTGACTCTCGATTTTGCTATTCAGACAAGAAAATATGGTCTCCGTCAGCTATAATGACTACTATTTTGTTTCCGTGAGCACTAAGCAAGACACTTGCTAGTTCGGTGTTCGTTCTAGGTCGATAAGTTATTCGATAAAAGGTTTGACTTTATACCAGTTGGTAACGTTCTCAATCGGTTTAACGCTATACTGTAATATTCAAGCCGCGAATTAATGTGTCCATTGTCCTTACTTTTCATCGGAGTTACTCTTGGAATGCCTGGTTTTACTCTCCAAATCCCAGAATAGGTGAAGCTGTTGATTTAGCCGTTCGATTCTCAACGAATTTGGTTAGGTTCCCGATCCGTTTGACACTCGTCCTGATAATTAGTACAGGAAGTTTAGGTGCCCATCGCTAAAATAGACATTACATGCCATCGCTGAACACGGAACTACACTCTCAAATCGGCAGGTTAGTTTCTCAGAAGGTACGGCCGTCGGGAAAATGTTTGATTCTATACCAATACGTAACGATCTTCAACGGTTTGACTCAGTACTTTGATATTCATACCCGGAATTGCGGTGCCTATTGCCAATACCTTTCAGCGAATATCCTCCCGGTATAGTTGCTTTGACTCTCGGTATCAGAGGGTAGTTGACGCTATTGTCTTAGCTGTGCGACTCTCAAGAATGGTGGTAACGTCCTCGAAAGCTTGACCCTCGGTATTCTAAGCCATACATGAAATAATGGCGCTCGAAATAATGGCGAAAGAAGTTATACGCTCGATACAGCGTTTTTGGGTCTCGGATGGTGAGGCCTTCGGTAAAAAGTTTGACAGTATACCAATATGTAACGTTCGACAACGGTGTGACGTACTGTATTAATTTACAATCCGCGAATTAAGGTATCTACTGCGAATACTGTACAGTGCATTTATTCACGAAATAAATAGTTTGACTTTCGGAATCACTGGATGTATGAAGCTATAGACTTAGCCGTTCAAATCTCAAAGAATGTGGTAACTTTCTCGAACAGTTTGACGATCGATCTGCATATTCATAGTGAAATTATGGTCCCCGCCACAAAAATGTTCACTAATTTCTTCCTCTGAACACGACGTTATACTCTCGGTTCGGAATGGTACCGTCTCGGACGGTTGGGCTATCGGAAAGGTGTTTGACTAAACAGCAATAGCTATCGCTCTTCAACGGCTTGCCTGGCTGATTCTATATTCAAACCGTGAACTAAGGCGTCTATTGCCAATACTGTTCAGTGTATTTAATCCAGAAATACCTGGTTTGACTATCGGAATAGCAGGATCGGTGATGGAATTCACTTAGCTGTGCGACTCTCAAAGGTGGTGATAACGTTCTCCAACGGTTTGACTCGCGATCTCCTTATTCATACACGGGATTAAGGTATCCGTCGCTAAAGTGAGTACAAATTTTCTTCTATAGGCACGTAGTTTATACCCTCGATACTCCGGGTTTGAATCGCGGAAAGTAAGGTGTCCGGGATGTTGTTTGTCGTCATACCAATTGGTAAAGTTCTCCTACGGTTTGCCGCTCAACGTTCATATTCATACCGCAAATTAAGGTTGTCAATTGCCAATATTCTTCATCAGATTTTCTCCGGAATACACGGTCTGACCGTGGAAATCACAGGATAGGGAAGCTGTAGACATAGCCGCCCGACTCTCAAGGCTGGTGGTAACGTTCTGGAACGATTTGACACTTTATCCAGTAATTCATACGTGGAAGTAAGACGAACGACACTGAGATGTATAATACTCTGTCTCCCTAAAGGCCAATTTATACACTCGACGCAGCGGTTTATCTTCTCGGATGTTAATGCCTTTGGAAGAATGCTTGACTCTATACCAATACGGAACGGTGCACAACTGTGTGACACTGTGCTTTAATATTTGTACCGGAAGTAGGCCTTTTAATGCGACTACAGTACAGCCGATTTTCTCCCAGAGCACCCGGTTTGACTATCGAATCACATGATACGTGAAGCATTTGTCTTAGGAGTTCGACACTCAAAGAGGGCGATAACGTTCCCGTACGGTTTTGCCCTCCACCTTCTCATTTATGCATGAAGTTAAGGTGATCGCTACAAAAATGAATACTAAGTTTTTTCTGTGAACACGAACTTATACTTTCTATGATGCCGGTGTGGACCGCGGATGGTAAGGCCTTCGGTAAGACTTTTTATATTATACCAATTGGTAACGCTTTCAAATGGTTTCGCGCTCTACTGTAATATTCAACCGTGAATTAAGGCGTCTATTGCCAAAACTCTTCAGCGGAATTACTCCCGGAATACCTGGTTTGACGATCTTCTAATTCATGCATGAAATTAAGGCGCTCGAGACAAAACTATATACTAGTTCCACCCTCTAAACAAGGTGTTTTACACCAGATACAGTCCTGTACTTGTATACTGCAGATCGGAGCGCCATACTGTATGATCTTTTTTAATATCATTAGCCTTGATATTGTACCGTTTGCAATCGTTCGCACTTTTCTGTTTATCTCTACATACAGTAACTTACTGTTTTGATATTTTCGATATCTTTCAAGATTTTCTACTTTTAGATTTAGAAATTGTATTCTCAGTAGAAGTGCCATTGGAGTTATTAGGGTGCACGACTTTAATATGAGGTTATAAACATATTTTTATTTTATACCACAGTCAGTATACGTACCTACCCATCTGCAGCAACACGACTGTCAATGTCTTCTATTTGCGTACGGCAGATCGGAGGGGCACTACCGGTTGGCCTTCGTTAATTCCATTAAAAATGATATTGCACCGTATGCATGTTTTCCGAGTCTTCCATTTATTTATACATATTGTAATTTACTGTATGATACTTTCGATTATATTCAAAATTTTTAATTTTTAGTTGGAGAAATTGTATCTTGTAATAAATGCGTCTTTGGAATTACTTAATTGTACGCTTATGACATTATTTTCTTATACTTACTGTTATTTTATACGATGGTCATTCTAGGAACCTAGGCTCCCAAAACTACACGGCTGGCGTCATCTGTTAGCTACGTACGGCAAATCGGAGCGGCATTACTGGATGGTCCTAGCTAACATCTGTAACCATGATTTTTTACCGTATGTATTTTTTCACTGTCAACCATTTATTTACACAAACAGCAATGGAATGCTATGACAATTTCGATTAGTTTTAAAAATATCCGATTTTTAATAGAAAGATAGTATAACTTAGTAAAAGCGTCCTTTGAATAGGCTTAGTTTACGTTTATGCAATATTATGTTAAACTTATCGTAATTTTATGTTTATCTTCTGCACATGCTCATACTCCTCCGCAGGGACGCGGCGGGAGTGGACTTGTTGTTGCGTACAGTTTATCGGTGCGACTCGACTATGGTCGTCAACTTATGCGCATTGACGCAACGGGGCGACAGGAAGGTAACTTGTAATGGTTTTCGTTAATTTCATTGGTCGGTGATATTTTTACGCATGCATTTTTGTTTTGCTTTCCAATTATTTCTACATAATGTAACATATTGTTACGATACATCCGATTTCTTTTCGAAATTTCAAATTTATAATTTTAAATAATATATTTTTTAGTAAGAGCGTCTTTCGAGTTAGTTGAGTATACGGTTGTGTCGATATCTTGTTAAATTCTTTGTTATTTTTTTATGATAGTCAGGGTGGTGTTGCAGTTGCATACAGTAAATCGGAGCATCAATACTGAATGATTTTCATTAATTTCTTCAATCTTGACAGTGTGACCTATGCACTTCTCCCATTTTTCTGCGTATTTCGGCATACTGGAATTTATTCTTAGGGCATTTTCGATTTTGTACAAAATGTCCTATTTTTAATTTTAAAAATTTTACTTCTTAGGAAAAACTTCTTTGGATATTGTTGAGTGTACGTTTATAACAATATTCTGTTGAACTATTATTATTTTACATGACTTTCTGTATATGTACCTACACTGGCGGAGAGACAAGACTCGTTGGGCTTTGTTAAGCTTAGTGGCATTTTATACGATTATCTGTTTACGTACCTAGGATGCCAGTGCGACACGGCCGCCGAGGTCTCGTAGTTGCGTAAACCAGAACGGTGCGGCACTACTGGATGGTTTTCGTTAGTTTCTGTAATCATAATTTTACACCGTATGAATTTCTTATCAATTTTCCCAATTATTTATACATTCTGTTATTTCCTGTTATCTTTATTTCGATTTCATTTCATAATTTGAGATTTCTATTGTAAGAAAGTGTAATTTCATAGTAAAGCTGCCTTTGGAAATAGTTGAGTGTAAGATCATGACAATATTTTGTCAGGTTTGTTGTTATTTTATATGACTGTCTGTAGGCGTACCAACGCTCGCGGCTTGACACGGCTGTGAAGGTCTTTAGTTGTGTACGGCAGAACAAATCGGCACTACCGGACGGTCTTCTTTAACTTCTTTAACCTCGATATTGTACGCATTTGTTCCCAGTAACGATTTATTTATACATACTGTAATCTGCAGTTACGATATTTAAGATTCTTTATCGAAATTTTCAATTATTATTATAAAATTTTTTGTTATATATATTATATATTATATTTTTTATATTAAAAAATAATTTTCTACTATTTTAGTCGAGTAGTATACATTTAATTTTACACTATTTTAGGCGTGTAGTATACATTTAATTTTACATTATTATAAATAACTAATTTTATACTATTATAATAATATACATTTAATTTCATACTATTATAATTAATTCTATACTATTTTAGTCGAGTAGTATAGATTTAATTTTATATTATTATAATTAATTTTATTCTATTTTAGTCGAGTAGTATAGATTTAATTTTATATTATTTATAATTAATTTTATTCTATTTTAGTCGAGTAGTATAGATTGAATTTTATATTATTATAAATATTTAATTCATACTATTTCAACAGTATAGATTTAATTTTATATTATTATAATTAATTTTATACAATTCTAGTCGGGTAGTATAGTATAATTTTTTAATTTTGTACTATTGTTATAAATAATTAATTTTAATATAAAATTTATAAATATTAAAAATTATTTTTAATATTTTATAGGTTTTAAATTTAATTTATTTTTAATATTTATAGGCTTATTACTTTATTCATGGATACAAAACCTATAATATTAATTAATTTTAATATTCCATAGGTTTTGAATTTAATTTATTTAAGGATACAAAACTTATAAATATTAAAAAATATTTATTTTAATATTTATAGGCTTATTAATTTTAATGATACAAAAGCTATAAATATTAATAATTATTTATTTTAATATTTATTGTTTTATTAATTATACGGATACAAAACTATAAGTATTAAAATTAATTATTTTAATATTTATAGGTTTATTAAATGATAATTTATATGGAAAATGATTAAAATTTATATATTTAGAATTTTTATAATTAATGATTATTCATTAATTATAATAATTTATTTAAAATTTATATATAAATATATATGAATGTAATTATTAATTAATTAAATTTAATATAAGTATAATAATTATTATAAAATTTTATTATAAACATAAAATATTTTTTTACATAAAGAAGAATAAAATTAAATTATAAATTTTAAATGGGATTTTAGTTATAATTTATAGTACAAAATTTGCAATTTTAAGTTAAAATTTAAATTTTAAATCTAAATTTTCATACAAATTTTCAATCGAATGTTTGAAAAAATTTTATTATAGCTTTAGTAATTAGTTACATTAATAAAATTTATATTTGATTTAAATTAAGTATTAATAAAATACAAAAAAATTAAATATTAAAAACAAATGTTTATTTTAGTATTTAATTTCTTTGCATTTAATGAAAAATAGGTTTGGAAATTAATTTTAACGAGGATAAATTTAGTGCCAGCAATAGCGGTTAAACTATTTCTATAAATTAATTAAATCAATTACAATTATTTATTTTTAAAATTTATTAATTAATAAAATAATTAATTTTTTAGGTAAAATTTTTAAATTATATTTAAATTTAATTTTTAACTAAATGCATTTTTAAAATTTTATTAAAAAATCAGGATTAGATACCTGTAATACAAAATTAGTAATTAATTAGTAATTAAATGTAAATCATTAAAATTAAATAATATGACAGTCTTTTTATTTATTTAGGGAAACTTGTATATTAATTTGATAATCCACAATAAGATATATTTAAATATTTTATTTATGTATTGTAGTTTTTAGATTTGTTATAAATAGTAAATTATAAATTTATTAAAATTTAATATAATATAAATTCAAATTATAATATAGGAAATTTAGTATAAAATGAGTTATAATAATATTTAATTTTGGATAATTTAATTTCAATATTAATTTGAATGAGGATTTAATATTAAATATAAATATTTACTTAAATTGAATGTAATGTAAATGATGTACAAATTGCCCGTCAATTTCATCATAAATTGAATAAGCCGTAACATAGTAACAGTACTGGAACGTGTTTTTAGCTTTTATTATTTGAAATTGAATAATTATTAATTTTTTAAAGTAGTATTAATTTTTATGAATTTAATTTTTATATAAAATAAATATTTTATTTTTAAGGTTATTAAATTCATAAATTATTTTTTAATTTATAAATATATTTATAATAATTAAAATTGTAATTAATATTTAATGTTTATGTATTTATTTATAATATTCATATTAAATTATTTAAATATATAGTATGTAAAGAAATTCAAATTTAATTTATATAAAAGGGAATAAAATTTATTTTGTATCATTTGTATCAGGGTAAATTAATTTAATTTAATTATATTTAATTATCTCGAAAATAAATGAGCTAAATATATATTATCTTTTTGGAGAATAAAAATTATAAACTTATAATTAGAGATTAAATGTTATTCGAATTTATTGATATCTAGTTTTAAAAAAATTAAATTCAATTTAGATATAATTTCATTTTAATTATATAATTAATATATAATTAAAATTTGCACATTAGAAATTTATGGAATAAACTATAAATTTATAAATCAAAATTTAAATTTATTATTTTTTGTGTTTATTAATTTAAAAAATATTATTAATATAAAATATATAATAATTTAAAATTGAAATTATAAAAATTTTAAGAATTTAATATAATAATTGAAAAAAAATTTAAATTAATAGAAATTTATCCTAATAATTGAATTAGTAATTATTTACTAATATAAATTTAATTCATTAATAATATTTATAATTTAGGAATTAGGCAAATTTACATTATGTAAATATATATTCACATCTTTATCAAAAACTAGTCTTTTAGAATTTAATTTAAAGTCATATCTGCTGAATGAATTTTTAAGTAGCTGCAGTACATTGACTGTATTAAGGTAGCATAATCAATTGTCCTTTAATTACGGAATGGAATGAGAGAATTAATGAAATATGTAGTGTCTCAATTATAATTAATTAACTTAAACTTTTAGTTGAAATGCTGAAATTAAATTATGGGACGATAAGACGCTATAGAATTTTATATTAATTTAATAACAATTAATAATATATTTTATTAATATTATTAAATTAATATTTATTTGGGAGGATTTATAAATTTGTTAAACTTTATACTGCAATATTAATTAAAAAATAAATTACCATAGGGATAACAGCGTATTATCTTTTTAAAGAACAAACTAATAAACATGATTGCGACCTCGGTGTTGAATTAAGATAAATTCAAAATGTAGAATAAATTCAAAATGTAGAAATTTAAAAATAAAGTCTGTTCGACTTTTAAACTCTTACATGATTTCAGTTCCGATGGACGTGCGTCAGATCTGTTTCTTTCTATAATAATTTGATTAATTAGTTGCACGATAGGACTTTCAGTGAGAAATAATTTTACTGTACACAATAAATATTTAAAAATTAAAATTAATATAATTATTTTACAAATTAAAGCGTATTAAATTTAGAGTTTAAGTAAGTTATATTAGATGAATAATAAATAATATTTTTATTTTATAAAAATTATTATTTTTGAATATTACATTTCTTAGTTATAATGGTTTTTTTTATTAATTAGTGTTGCTCTCTTAACTTTATTTGAACGTAAATTATTATCTTATATTCAATATCGAGAAGGACCAAATAAAATTGGGTTCTTAGGTTTATTACAAACTTTTAGAGATGCTTTAAAATTATTAACTAAAGAATGATTTACTTTTAATTATAATTCAATAGTTATTATAAGTCCAATAATTACATTTATTTTATTTTTTGTTTCGTGATTAATTTATCCTTGAATTAATTTAAATATATTTATTGAATTTTAATATTCAATAATTTATTTTTTTTTTTTTATTTTAAGATTAATAATTTTTCTAGCTTTTAGTTGGTTGACTTTCAAATAATAATTATGCAATATTAGGTTCTATTCGATCAATTGCTCAAATAATTTCTGTGAAATTATAATATTTTTTGGTAATTTTAATTTTTCTTATTTTAATAGAAAGGTTTTCTTCAATGAATTTAAAATTAAATCAATTAAATATTATATTTTTTATTCAAGTAAATCCTTTATATTTTATATCTTTTATTAGTTTATTAGTTGATTTAAATCGAATACCTTTTGATTTAATTGAAGGAAAATCAGAATTAGTCTCAGGTTTTAATATTGAATATCATAGAAGAATATTTACAATAATTTTTTTATACGTATATTTAAATATTATATTTATAAGGTTATTATTGGTAATCATATTTTTTAATTATAATTATTGATCATTAATATTTTTTATCATTTTTACATTAAATTTAATTTTATTGGTTTGAATTCGAGCATTATTATTACGTATTCGGTTTGATCAGTTAATAAGTATCTGTTGAACTGATATATTAATTATTATTATACATTATATAGTATTAATGTATTTAATAAAAAAATTAAAATTTCTTTTCTAAGGTAGTAACAAATTTAATTTTTATAACATATTTTCAAAGTATATGCCTATTCAATTTCTTCAGCTTTAATAAATTGAATAATCTCAAAATCTATTTAATTGAAATGAAATAATATAAAATAAAAAACTTGATAAAGTAAAAAATATATTTAAATTAATATAAGGATATTCAATTATTTGTCCTCCTAATCATGTTAATATTAAAAAATTACTTATAAAATATCAATAATAGAATAGTCTAATAGGATAATTTTTTAAGTTTTTAAAATAATTATTATATATTAAAGGTAATGTAACTAAAATTATAATTGAAAATATTAATCTAATTACTTCTCCAAATTTATTAGGAATTGATCGTGAAATTGAATAATCAAATGAAAAATATCATTCTGGTTTAATATGAATTGGTGTAATTATTGAATTAGTAATTTTAAAATTATCAGAATCACCAAAGTAATAGGGATATTGAATGTTAATAAATATAAATAAAGTTCGAATAATAATAAATCCTAATTAATATTATAAAGTTATATTATATAATATTATATAATTATATAATATATTATATTATATAATTATAAAGTTGGGATAAAAAGTAATTTCATAAATATTTCTGTTTGTTCCTACAGGATTTGTTGATCCTGTAATATGTAAAATAATTAAATGTAATATTACTATTATTATAACAATTAATGGTAAAATAAAGTGTAATGAAAGGAATCGATTTAATATTGAATTAATAATTATGAATTCTTCTCAAATTCATTCCACTAATAATTAACCAATATAGGGAATTACTCATACTAAATTTCTAATTACTATAGCTCCTGAAAACGATATTTGTCCTCATGGTAAAACATAACCTATAAATGCTGCTATTATTGATAACAAAAGAATTGTAATTCCAATATTTCAATCTATATTTAATTTAAATGAATAATAAAATAAATTTCGTTGAATATGTAAATGTATTACTATAAAATAAAAAGATGCTCCATTTATATCAATTAATCGAATTAATCATCCAGAATTTACATCTATTATAATATGAGAAATTTTTATAAATGCTAAATTAATATTTGGACAATAATTTATTGATGAATTAAAACCTGAAATAATATGAATTCATAAATATAAACCAAGAACTGATCCATAATTTCATATATAATTAATATTTATAGGTGTTTGTAAATAAATGAAACTAAAAATAAATTTTAATGTTTTGTTACTTTTTAATTTTTTATATTTATTCATATTAATTTCTTTTTCGTAAACATTTTTTTATAATAGATGTTATTTTAACTGAAAAATATAGAGTAATAAATAATATTATAATTATGAAAAATAATATATTATTATTTCAATAAATATTTTTATTTCAATAACTATTAAAAAATGATTATTTAAATTTAAATTTAAGTTATTAAACAAGTAATTTTTAAATAAATATTAATTTATATATACATAAATTATTACTCAATTAATGAATAATCATGGAATATTAATTTTATTAAATTTAAACTTTGGTAAATTTAATAAAGAAATAAAATATGAAAAAATATTTATAACACCTGAAATATACATAATTATAGATGTAATTAGTTTACATATAAAATATATCATAATTAAGACAATAATTAAAAAAAAATATTCTTATTGAATAAATTAAAAAAAATAGTAAATATTTCATAGGAGAATAAAAATTATTAATTTCTAACATTAAATTTATAATTATGAATGAAATAATTAATGGTGTCAAATTTATAATTATTATTATAAATTATATTTATACTGTATGTATTTTAATATTAATACTTTATTTAATTTTCATAAAACAGTTTATTAAGAACAATAGTTTTGGATACTATAATAATTTTATTTAACAATATTTTTGAATTTTATTAATATAAATATATTATTTTGCCTTAAATAATGAATTACTAATATTAATTTACAAAATTAATGTTTTTATTAAATTAATAATATATTTGTAGAAATTATAATTAATATTTTATTATTTAAATTTATTATATTATTTTATTTTAATAATTATTTATTAATATTTGTAATTTTAATTGAATATATTTCATCTTCTATTTTAATATATTTAATATATGATAATAATAGATGGATATATTTAATATATTTAATTTATTCAGTAGGAGAAGTAATTTTAGGATTATCTTTAATAGTAAGATTAAGTTATATATATGGTTATCAAAAAATTATATGAATTAGATTAATTAATTAAAATTTTTAAATGAATGAATTATTAATTTCATTATTAATATTTTTTTATCTAAAGTTAAGTTAATTTTAGATTATAATTCATTATTTTTAATATTTTTTTTATAATAATAAAATTAAATTGATTAGATTTCAGATTTATTATTATATATTTAAGATTAAGATTTTATTCTTTTTATTTACGAATTTCAACTTTATGAATTTTTTCATTAATTTTTTAAAATTTAAATATATAATTTAATTATAATTTTTCCATTTCCTTTATTATTTATTATTTTATATTTATATATAAAAATAATAGTTTAAATTTTGAATTAATATAATTAGCTAACGATCATATTTCAATATTTATATTTATTTATATATTACTATCGTTTTTAGCTAAAATTCCTATATTTGTAATACATTCTTTATTATTAAAAGCTCATGTTGAAGTACCTTTTTATGGTTCAATAATTTTAGCATCAATTATATTAAAATTGGTAGTAATGAATTACTACGATTATTATTTATTTTTAAATATTATTTCTTAAAAATAAATAATTTATTTTAATAATTAGAATTTCAGGTATACTAATTTAAAGAATTATACGTTTACGTCAATTAGATGTAAGTTCTATTATTAACATTATTTTTATATTGTTTATTAAGATTTATTTATTCTCATTTATTAATAACGGTAATTATTATTTCAAATTCAATTTATTAAATGGTAAATTAATTCATTATTTCACCTTAATAATACATTGAATTCCTTAAAATATTGTTGTATTTAATTTAATTTTAATTTTAATTTAAATAATGACAAGATATTAATTTTAAAAATCAATTTTATTAATGAAATACTAATTGTAAATTATAATTAATTTATATATTTATGGAATTTATTTATTTTATTTAATTTTACATTTTTTATTTTAAATTTTTATTATTCATTAAGTAATAATATTATTATTATAGAATTAAATATTTTTCGATTGAATTCTATAAAATTTAATTTTATAATTTATTTAGATTCAATAAGAATAATATTTTTATTTTTAGTATCATTAATTAGATCAATAATTGTATTATATAGAATTGGTTATATAAATTTAGAAAATTTTTTAATTAGACGATTTTTTCATTTAATAATATTATTTTTAATTTCTATATATTTTTTAATTATTAGTTTTAATATATTAACTATTATAATTGGGTTAGATGGATTAGGATTAATTTCTTATTGTTTAATTGATTATTATCAAAAAAATAAACCTTTGTATTCAGGAATATTAACAATTATTTTAAATCGTTTAGGTGATTGTCCTTTATTAATATTAATTTCTATAATAATAATATTTGGTAGATGAAATTTATTACCATATAAATTTAATGATTAGATAATAATTTTATTTATTATGATAATTTATAATAAAAGAGCACAAATTCCATTTTGTACATGGTTACCAATAGCTATAACAGATCCATCAACAGTTTCATCTTTAGTTCATTCTTCAACATTAGTAACAGCAGGTGCATATTTATTATTTCGATATTTAGAATTATTTGAAATGAATAATGAATATTTTATTTTATTAATTTCTGGATCAACAATATTGTATTCAGGTATGTCTGCAAATTTTGAATTAGATATGAAAAAAATTGTTGCATATTCTACTTCAAGTCAATTAAGTTTCACAATAAGAATATTATTTTAAAAATTAAAGGATTTAGCTATTTCACATTTATTTATTCATGCAATATTTAAATCTTTAATATTTATATGTGTAGGAAGTTTTATCCATTATTTATATAATAATCAAAATTATAAATTTGACAATGGAATATTTTATATTTCTCCAAAAAGAAGATTAATTTTTATACTTTCTTTATTTAGTTTAATAGGTTTTCCTTTTCTAGCTGGACTTTATTCTAAAGATTTAATAATTGAATGTTATTTTATTTCTAAAATAAATTTATTTAGAAATTTAAATTTAATTATTAGAACATTATCAAATATTCTATATTCTTTTGGAATTATAATAATTTTATTAAATAAAAATTTAAATTTGAAATTAATTTATATTACCGAAGATAATTTAATATATTTTTGTATATTAATTATAATAATTTTTAGAATTTTTTAAAGCAAAATTATATTTAATTTAATGTTTATGTTGGAAACTGTAATTTAAAATTTTTTTATAAAAACATTAATTTTTAAAATATTTATATTAAGATTTTTTTTAAATATAATTTTAAATAAATTGTTATTTAAAAAAATATTATAATATTTTATTATAATTTTATACATTTAAATTTAATTTATAAAGAGTCTTATTTAAAATCACTACAATATATTTATTTATATGAAATCATACCTGAAAAAATTACTATAGAATTAATTACAAGTAAATTTAGATTATTATTAAATAAAATCGATATGTATTTTAATTTTAAAATTTATCATATTAGTAATTTTTATATTTATATTATAAATATTTTTAATTGAATTATTTATTTATTAGTATATTATATATAAGATTTTTATAAATCAAATTTTTAAGTCGAAATGAAATGTAAAATTTTTACTTTTGTATATTTATATACGTTGTTATATATATACATATATAACCCAATAAATTACCTCTAATTTGGTTTCAATTAAAAACGTTATATGTATTCTATATAATATAGAATATTATATAGAATTATTAATTTTAAAAAAATTTTTTTACTTATTATCTTATTAACTGAATGAATATATGAATATTTTAATTGATTATATTAATCAAATTGAAATAGTTTAAAGAAAATATTGATTTGAGAAATAAAAGATATATAATATAATAATATTTATATATTGTATTTAATTGAAACCAAATAAGATGTCATTTATTCTTAATAAATTTAGTGAGTATGAATTCCAAATTTCTATGTAGTTTATATAAAATTTTAATACCTAAGGATGGTACAGTTCAGGAATTAATCACATCATTTGATGTAACTAATAAACGTAAAGGTAATTTTATAGGAATAACTATTCGATTATCTGTATCTAATTATCGAAATTGAATTATTGATTCATACATTAATATTGATTCGAAATATCGATTTAATAAGTCATCATTAAAATATAAAATCTTTAAAGATGGAAAACAAATAAATAACAAAATCGTTATTGGAGTAATTGTTCAAATTACTTCAACTAAATGATTTTTTAATAAATATAAATTAATAAATTTGTTATTTAAAATAACAACAATTAAATATGAAGAAAAAACAATAATTATTAATATAAATATTATAATAAAATTATGTAAATAACTGAAATTATCAGAATAAAACGAATTTGAATGTTGAAAAAAATATATATTTCATGTTGCTATATTTAATAATAAAATTAAATTTTATATAATTGAATTTTAAATTCAATGCAATTTTCTGCCATATTAAAATTTTTTAATTATTAAACTTCTGCACGCATTAAATGAATGATCTAATGGAGGATAATTTATTAATCATTTTAAAGAAGATTGAAAAAATTTAAATAATAATAAACGTTTACAAATTAAACTTTCTAAAGTTAAAAATAATAAAAAAATCATTCAATTTAATGAAATAATAGAACCAATTGAAGATAATATGTTTCAACAATAATAACAATCAGGATAATCAGAATAACGTCGAGGTATTCCTATTAAAACTGAAAAATGTTGAGGAAAAAATGTTATATTTACTCCAACAAATGTTATTAAAAATTGATAAACTAATCATTTTTTATTTAATATTAAACCAGTAATTAAAGGATATCAGTGATTAAATCTTGAAATAATAGAAAAAAGATCTCCTATTGATAAATCATAATGAAAATGAGCAACAACATAATATGTATCATGTAAAATAATATCACTAGATTAATTAGATAATATAATTCCTGTTAATCCTCCTATTGTATATAATAAAATAAAACCTAAAGATCATACAATAGAATTATTTATATTAAATTTTGGACCATTATTGGTTGCAAATCATGTAAAAACATTAATACCAGTAGGAACAGCAATAATCATATTTGCCGAAGTAAAATATGCACGAGTATCTACATCTAATCCAATAGTAAATATATGATGAGTACAAACAATAAAAGCTAAAAATCCAATTCCTAATATTGCATAAATTTTTCCTAAATTACCAAATACCTCTTTTTTACCACTTTCATTTATAATAATTTGTGAAATTAATCCAAAGCCAGGTAAAATTAACATATAAATTTCTGGATGACCAAAGAATCAAAATAAATATTGATATAATGCAGGATCTCCTCCTCCTATAGGATCAAAAAAAGATGTATTAAAATTACATTCAAATATTAATATTGTAATAGCTCCTGCTAACACAGGTAAAGATAATAATAATAAAATTATTGTAAAAAAAACAGAGCAAGGAAATAAAGGTATTTTATTCAAATCTAATCTAAAGTTTTTTAATCATATAATTGTCGTTATTAAATTTATAGCTCCTATAAGTGATGAAATACCAGACGTACGGAGATAAAAAATTTTAAATCTACAGACGGAGATGAATGAAAAACATAATTAGATAAAGGAGGATATACAGTTCAACCAGTTCCAGGTATAAAATTAAAAATTCTTCTTGTTAATAATTGTAATAATGAAGGAGGTAATAATCATAATCTAATATTATTTATTCGAGGAAATGATATATCAGGTGATCTTAATAATAAAGGAATTAATCAATTTCTAATTCCACCAATTAAAAAACGTATACCTATAAACAGAATTATTAAAAATGCATGACTTGTAACTAAAGAATTATATAATATATCATTAACTAAAAACATTCCAGGAATTCATAATTCTACGCAAATTAAAAATCTTAAAGAAGAACCAATTATTCCTGATCATATAGCTTATGTAAAGAAAAGAATGCCTATATCCTTATGATTCTTTGATATTAATCATTTAATTAAAATTGAAATTAAAATTTATTTTTAATTTTGAAAATTAATAGTTATTAATTTAACTTAAAATTTTTATAGTATTAAAAAATGTTAAATTATTATTAATAAATTTACAATTAATCTCATTTATCAGACATAATACTTTTTATATTTACTAATTTTTAATTATAGTTTAAAGAAACATTAAATTGCAAATTTAAAATTATGTAAATAAAATATATTAATTATTTAATATTTATAATATTTTAAACATAAATACTATCAAAATATTAAATATAAAAAAAAAATAATATCATAAAATTACACTAAAAATTATAACTAATAACAAATTCTATAAAGTAAAAATTTATATTTATTAATAAAAATATATTAAATTTTACATAACAATATAAATAAACATTTCTATAATTATAAATCTAATAAATATATTATATTCAGTAATAAATATAAAATTGTTAATCAATAATCATTTAATAATTAAGAAAAAAAATTGGTAAAATTTAATAAATAAATAAAATTAATATAAATAAAATTATTAAATTATTTCTATAATTTAGTATAAAAGTATTTGAATTATTATCGATAAATTTATATTTATATAATATAAATAATAACATATAAATAATTAATATATAAAATAATATTAATAAAAAAATATATTTTGCATTAATATAATAAACAATTTATTAATATATAATTTCACATTATAGTCGAACATCTATTAATTTTTCTTATATTAATTAATTTTAATATATAAATAGATAAATATAAAATTCGAAGAATTCCAAACAAAATTATTTTATAATCTAATTTTAAAATAAAACAATAAAAATTTAAAGTAATAAATTTTATTAAAGTTGAAGATAAAAAAATACAATTCCATTTTATTAATTCATAAGATTTAATTATTAATAAATGAAAAGAAAATAATCCTAATTTTATTATCAATGAAATAAATAAAAAATAATTTCATAAATTTCTTAAAAAAATGATTTCAACCAAATTTATAAAATTTATTATAAAAATTACCAATAAAATTCCAGAAGTAATTGATATACAAAAAATCATTGAACTTGATAAGTTATTATTAGGATTTAAATTAATTACTCTAATTCTAATAAATATTACCATCTCAAAAATAAATCACTTTAAAATAACATTTCATAATAATAAAAAAAATAAATACAAAATAAAAATTTATATATATATAATTCATATATTTATTTTTTAAAATTAATTTATATAATTTATTTGAAATTAAATTATAATATAATTTTTAATGTTATTTCAATATTTTTATAACTAATAGTAGTAAATAAATTTAGATAATTATTTTATCAAAATATTCCTTTTATCAGACATATTATTACATATATAATAAATTATTATGAATAAATTAAATAAATAAATATATAAAATAACAAAATAAATAATTTTTAACATTTATAATTTTATATTCATAAATAAATTGAATTTAAAACCTAAACCCTATAAAATATCAATATTTATATTTAATATTTATAAATTTTGTATTCTAAAATAAATTAAATTTAAAACCCATAAAATACTAAAATATATTTTTATTATTTATATGATTCGTATCCTTAAATAAATTATATACAAAACCTATAAAATATTAAAATTAATTAATAATTATAGGTTTTGTGACCTTAAATATGTTACTAAACCTATAAATATTAAAAATAAATTGAATTTAAAGCCTGTAAAATATTAAAAATAATTTTTAATATTTATAAATTTTATATTAGAATTAACAATTTATAACAATAGTATGAAATTAAATCTATACTACTCTACTAAGGTAGTATAAAATTAATAATAATAATGTGAAATTAAATACATACTATTAAAATAGTATAAAATTAATTATTTATAATAATAATGTAGAATTAAATCTATGCTACTGAACTAAAATAGTATAAAATTAGTTATTCATAATGATATAAAGCAAAATCTATACTACTCGAACAAAATGGTATAAAATTAATTATTTATAATAATATGAAATTAAATCTATAATACTCGACTAAAATAGTATAAAATTAAATCTATATTATTAATATAGTATAAAATTATTTATAATAATGTAAAATTAAATCTATACTACTAGACTAAAATAGTATAAAATTAATTACAATAGTATAAAATGAAATCTATACTACTCGACTAAAATAATATAAAATTAATTATAATAGTATAAAATTAAATGTATACTATCAAAATTGTATAAAATTAATTATAATAGTATATAGTTAAATCTATACTACTCGCCTAAAACAGTATAAAATTAATTATTTATTATTGTAACATAAAATTAATTATTAAATATAAATTTTATATAAAATGTTATGTTATAATATATCGATATATTATGAATCCATAAGCTTAATAATTAGCCTATTTATATTTAATATTATAATGAAATTTGTCAACAATAAAAAATTTCAATGGAACAAATTTACATATTATGCATGCAATAAAATTAACTCACCACCATACTAGTCGAAAGTATAAGTAGAGCTAATTTTACACCATAAAATCCAAAATTTTCAATATAAAAATTTTTCATTTTATATATGCAATAAAATTAGCTCACCACAATACTAGTCGCAAATGTCAGTAGAGCTAATTTTGTACGGTAAAATCTGAAAAATTTCAATACAACAAATTTTCATATAATATATGTAATAAAATTAGCTCACAACTACTAGGCGAAAATATCAATAGAACTAATTTTGTGCGATAAAATCTAAAAATTTTCAATAGATCAAATTTTCATATTTTATATGCAATAAAATTAGCTCACCACTATACTAGTCGAAAATATCAATAGAGCTAATTCTGCACAAAAAATTGTATACCATATTAAACGTGCATCAGAATTAGTTGATTGTACGCTTCTTACATAATTTTGTTAATCATAATGTTATTTTATGCGATAGTCTGTGTACGTACCTGCACTTCCGGAACGACACGGCTAGAGATATCTTGTTTTTGCGTTCACAAGATAGGTGCGACGCTGGTATGTGGTCTCTGTTAATTTCCTTAAACTCTATATTGTACGTTTGTATTCCATCGCAGATTTCTATTTACTTCTACTCACTGTCATTTACTGCTTGGATATTTTGGATTCTTTTTTTAAAAGTTTCTATTTCTAGTATAAAAAATTGTATTTATCAGTAAAAGTGCCTTTGGTATTATGCGAGTGTTCGATTATTATATTATACTGTTAAACTTAGTGTCATTATAAATGATTGTTTCTATACGCACCTACGCTGCCATGCGCGACCCGACTGGAGTTTGCCATGTAGTTGCTTTCTGTAGATCAGAGCAGCACTACTTGATGGTCTTCGCTACTTTCTTCGACCATCATTTTAAACCATATACATTGCTTTCCGAATTGATCCATTTAAATACACATTCTGTAATTCAATGTTACGATATTTTCAATTCTTTTTCAAAATTTTCAATTTTTATTTTAAAATTATTTATTCCTCAGTAGAAGTGCTTTGGGAACTTGCTGAGTTTACGTTTATGACATTATTTTGTTAAACTTATTTTTATTTCACGTTTCTGTATTTTGAATTATTGCCTGCAAGCGAACCTTCGGTGTAGGACGGGCAATATGCGTAGGACAGAACAGAGCGGCGCTACTGGGTTGCCTTTGTTCATTTCTTTAACCACAATATTTTACCGTATGCATTCTTTCGCGTTTTTCTATTTATTTCTACATGATGTAGTTTACTATTGTGATATATTCCATGCTTTCCAAAGCTTTCAATTTTAATTATAAAAAATTGAATTTCTTAGTAAAAGTTTCTTCTGAATTATGTCAGTTTAGGTATATGACAATATCATGTTATATTCATTGTTATTTTATGTGATTGTATGTATACGTCCTTCCGCTCCCGCATCTACACGACTGACGACGATTTGTTGTTGCCTACGGCAGTTCGGAGTTGCACAGCTGGATGGTCCTAGGTTAATTTCGTTAACCATGATTCTATATCGTATGCATTCCATGCTAGCCTCCCATTTATTTGTACATACTGTATTGCACTGTTATGATATTTTCTATTTTCCTCAAGATTTTCAATTCTTAGTTTAATACATTGTATTCCTCACGAGGAGTGACATTTTAATTACTTGCGTGTACGTATATGACAATATTTTGTTAAATTAATTGTTATTTGCATAATTGTCTGCATGCGCACGAACGCTGTCGCAGCGACTCGAACGCATTCCGCTCGTAGTTGCGTATGGCACTGTGGAGAGACGCTACCGGACAGCCTTCGTTGATTCCATTAACCACAATACTATACCGTATGCAACCTATAGCAGTTTTATATTTATCTACACATGCTGTAATTTACTGTTATGGTATTTTGGATTTTTTTCGTAATTTTCAATTTTACTTATTGCATTTGTCAGTGAAAGTGGCTTTGTAATAAGTTGAGTGTACGTCTTTGACATTATGTTGATAATCTTATTGTTATATTATACGATTGTCTGTATACGCACCTACGCTTCCGTAAAGACACGACTGGATATGTCTGGTTGATGCGTAAGGTTTATCAGAGCGGCACTACTGGATGGTCTTTGTTAATTTCTATATCCTTGATTCAGCACCGTATGCATTTTTCCCATCCTTCCATTTATATATACATTTCGATTTATATTTAAATTTTCTATTTTTAGCATAAAAAATTGTATTTCACAGTAAATGTCTCTTTGGAATTAGTGAATTGTACGATTACGACATTATTTTCTTAATATTACTGTTATTTAACAAGATTGTCAGTATACGTACCTACGCTGTCAGAGCGGCAGGACTGGTGTGGCCTTGCAGGTGTGTACTGCAGATCGAAACTGGAAGTTCTTCTTTCATTTCATTAATCACAATATTGTACCGTATAAATTCTTCCTCAGCTTCGTATTTATTTGTAATTGCTGTAGTTTAATGTATGATATTTCCGATTTTAAAGAATATTTGCAATTTTTAGTTTAAAAAACTGTTTCTCGTGGTAGAAGTGCCTTTGGAAATAGTCGATAGGACGATTATTACAACA
>NW_027470216.1:0-41815 GCF_051020765.1 Lasioglossum baleicum
TATCAGTAGAGCATGTTTTCATAGTTTATATGCAATAAAATTAGCTCAAAATAGTATTTGTCGAAAATATGACACAGCAAATTTTCATAATATATATGCAGTAAAATTAGCTCACCACAATACTAGTGGTAAATGTCTGTAGAGCAAATTTTCATATTATATATGCTGTAAAATTAGCTCACCATAATGCTAGTCGATAACATCAATAATGCAAATTTTACACAATAAAATTTGTCAGCAGCAGAAAATTTCAATACCACAAATATTCATATCATATACGCAATAGAATTAGCTCACCACAATACTAGTACAAAATATCACTGGAGCAAGTATTCATATTATATATCAAATTAAATTATCTAACCACAATACTAGTCGAAAATTTCAGTTGAGCAAATTTTACACAATAAAATTTGTCATCAGTAGAAAATTTCAATAGAAGAAATTTTCATATTATATACGCAATAGAATTAGCTCACCAGAATACTTGTCCAATATTTCAGTAGGGCAAATTTTCATATTATATATGCAATGAAATAAGCTCCCCACAATAGTAGTCGAAAATATCAGTAGAGAAAATTTTCATATTATACATGCAATAAAATTAGCTGACCAAAATACTAGTCGAAAATATCTATAGAGGAAATATTACACCTTAAAGTTTGTCAACAGTACAAAATTTCAATACAACAAATTTTCATATTATATTCGCAATAAAATTAGTTCACCACAATAATATGCGGTAATAACAGTAGTGCAAATTCTTATATTATATATGCAACAAAATTCGCTCACCTCAATAGTATTCGAAAATAACAGTAGAGTAAATTTTCATATTATGTATGCAATACAATTATGTCACCACAATACTAGACCAAAATATCAATAGATCAAATTTTATACAATAAAATTTGTCACCAAAAGAAAATTTCTATATGTCAAATTTCTGCATTATGTATGCAATAACATTATCTCCCCACAATACTAGCCGAAAACATCAATAAAGCAAATTCTTCACAATAAATTTTGTCAACAGCAGATAATTTGAATACAACAAATATTCATATCATATACGCAATGGAAATAGCTCACCACAATACTAGTCGAAAATATCGCTGGAGCAAGTATTCATAATATATATGAAATAAAATTAGCTAACCACAATACTAGTCGAAAATTTCAGTTGACCAAATTTTACACAATAAAATTTGTCAACAGTACAAAATTTCAATACAACAAATTTTCATATTATGCACGCAATAAAATTAGTTCACCACAATACTAGTCGAAAATATCAATACGGGAGAATATACACAATAAAATTTGTCAATTGTAGAAAACTTCAATACATCGAATTTTCATATTATATATACAGTAGAATTAGCTCACCATAATACTAGTCGAAAATATCAGTAGATCCAGTTTTCATATTATATTCGCAACAAAATTAGCTCACCTCAATACTAGTCGAAAATAACAATAGAGCAAATTTTCATATTATATAAGCAACAAAATTAGTTCATCTCAACTGTATTCGAAAATATCATTAGAGCAAATTTTCAAATTTTTCATGCAATTAAGTTAGCACACCACAATACCAGACGAATATATCAGTATAGCAAATTTCATATTATTTATGCAATATAGTTAACTCACCACAATACTAGTGGAAAATTTCAGTACAGCAAATTTTCATATTATATAGGCAATAAAGTCACCTCACGACAATAATAGTGAAAAATATCAGTAGAGCAAATTTTCATATTATATATGCAATAATATTAGCTCACCACAATACTACTCGATAATATAAATGGAGCAAATTATAAAAAATAAAATTTGTCAACAATAGAAAATTTCAATAGAGCAAATTATCACATTGTATACGAAATAAAATTTGCTCACAATAATACGAGCCGAGGATATCAGTAGAGCAAGTATTCATACTATGTATGAAATAAAATTAGCTCACCACAATACTAGACGAAAATTTCAGTTAAGCAAATTTTACACAATAAAATTTGTCATCAGTAGAAAATTTTAATAGATGAAATTTTCATATTATAAACGCAATAGAATTATCTCACCAGAATACTTGTCGAATATTTCAGTAGGGCAAATTTTCATATTACATGTGCAATAACATTAGCTCATCGCAATTGTAGTCGAAAATATGAGTAGATAAAATTTACATATTATATGTGCAATCAAATTAGCTCACCACAATACTAGTCGAAATCATCAATAAAGCAAACTTAACACAATAAAATTTGTCAACAGTACAAAATTTCAATACAACAAATTTTCATATTATATACGCAATAAAATTAGTTCACCACAATACTAGTCGAAAATATCAATACAGGAGAATTTACACAATAAATTTTGTCAATTGTAGAAAACATCAATACATCAAATTTTCATATTATATATGCAATAAAATTAGCTCACCAGAACACTAGCCGAAAATATAAATGGAGCAAATTTTCCTATTATATATGCAATAAATTTGGGTCACCACAATACTAGTCGAAAATATCGGTAGAGCATATGTTCATATTATATATGCAATAATATTAGCTCACCACAATACAACTCGAAAATATAAATGGAGCAAATTCTCAAAATGAAATTTATCAAAAATAGAAAATTTCAATAGAACAAATTACCATATTGTATACGCAATAAAATTAGCTTACAACTATACTAGTCGAAAATATCAGTAGACCAAATTTTCATATTACATATACAATAAAATTAGCTTACTATAATAATGGTCGAAAACATCAGTAGAGCAAATTTTCATATTACATATGGAGTAGAATCAGCTCACCACAATACTAGTCGGAAAAATCACAAGAGGAAATTTTCATATTATATACGCTATAAAATTAGCTCACAACTATACTAGTCGAAAATATCAGTAGACCAAATTTTCATATTATATATGCAATAATATTAGCTCACCACAATACTACTCGATAATATAAATGGAGCAAATTTTACAAAATAAAATTTGTCAGCAGTAGAAAATTTCAATAGAACAAATTATCACATTGTATACGCAATAAAATTAGCTCAAAACTATACTAGTCGAAAATATCAGTAGACCAAATTTTACACATTAAATTTTGTCATCAGCAGAAAATTTCAATAAAACAAATTGTTATTTTCTATACGCAATAAAATCATCTCACCACAATACTAGTCGAAAATATCAGTGGAGCAAATTTTCATATTATATATGCAATAAAATTATCTCACGAAAATACTAGTCGAAAATTTCGATAGCGGAAATATTACACATTAAAATTTGTCAACGGTAGACAATTCAAATACAACAAATTTTCATATTGGATACGCAATACAATTATCACACCACAATACTAGACGAAAATATCAGCAGTGCACACGTTCATATTACATGTGCAATAACATTAGCTCATCACAAAAGTAGTCGAAAATGTCAGTAGAGAAAATTTTCATATTATATATGCAATGTAATTAGCTGGGCACAATATTAGTCGAAAATATCAGTTGAGCAAATTTTCGTATTTCATATATAACAAAATTAGGTCATCACAATACTAGTCGAAAATATCAGTAGATAAAATTATTGTATTATATATGCAACAAAATTAGCTCGGGACAATACTTGTCGAAAATATCAGTAGAGAAAATTATCATATTATAAATGCACTAATAATTAGATCGCCACAATGCTAGCGGAAAATATCAGAAAAGCAAGTTTTCGTATTATACATGTAACATAATTAGCCCACCACAATACTAGAAGAAAATATCAGTAGAGCCAATTTTCATTTTACACATGCAATAAAATTAGCTCACCAGAATTCTAGTCGCCAGTATCAGTAGAGCAGATTTTCATATTGTATATGCAATAAAATTATCTCACCAGAATACTAGTCGAAAATATCAGCACAGCATGTTCTCTTATTATATAAGCCATAAAATTTGCTCACCACAATACTAGTCGAAAAATATCAGTATATCAAATGGTCATATTACATATGCCATAAAATGAGCTCACCGGAATACTAATCGAAAATATCCGTTGAGCTAATTTTCATATTACATATGCAATAAAATTAACGCACCACAATAGTAGTAGAAAATATCAGTAGAGCAAACTTTCATACTACATATGCAATAAAATTAGCTCACCACAATACTAGTCGAAAATATCAGAAAAGCAAGTTTTCGTATTATATATGTAACAAAATTGGCCCACCACAATACTAGAAGAAAATATCAGTAGAGAAAATTATCATATTATATATGCAATAAAATTATGTCGGCACAATACCAGTCGTAAATATCAGTAGAGCAAATTTTGGTATTATATATGCAATAGAATTAGATAACAACAATACTAGTCGAAAATATCAGTAGAGCATATTTTCATATTGTATATGCAATGAAATTATCTCACCAGAATACTAGTCGAAAATATCCGCAGAGCATGTTTTCTTATTATATAAGCCATAAAATTTGCTCACCACAATACTAGTCGAAAAATATCATTATATCAAATCGTCATATTACATATGCCATAACATTAGCTCACCGGAATACTAATCGAAAATATCCGTTGAGCTAATTTTCATATTACACTTGCAATAAAATTAACGCACCATAATAGTAGTAGAAAATATCAGCAGAGCATGTTTTCTTATTATATATGCAATAAAATGAGCTCACCACAATTCTAGTCGAAAATATCAGTAGATCCAATCTTCATATTATATATGCAATAAAATTAGCTCAACACAATTCTAGCCGAAGATATCAGGAGAACAAATTTTCACATTATATATGCAATGATATTAGCTCACCGCAATACTACTCGAAAATATAAGTAACGCAAGTTTCCATATTATATACGCTATAAAATTAGCTATCCACAATACTAGTCGACAATATCAGTAGAGCAAATTTTCATATAATATAGGCAATAAAATTAGCACACCGTAATACTAGTCGCATATATCAGTAAATCCAATTTTCATATTACATATGCAATAAAATTAAATCATCACAATACTAGTCAAAAATGTCAGCAGAGCTTGTTTTCTAATTATATATGCAATAAAATTAACTCACCACAATACTAATCGAAAATATAAGTAGAGCATGCTTTCATATGATATATGCAATAAAACTTGCTCACAACAATACAAGCCGAAAATATCGGTAGAGCATGTTTTCATATGATATATGCAATAAAATTTGCTCACCACAATACTAGTCGAAAATATAAGTAGAGCAATTTTTCGTATTATATATGCAATAAAATTAGCTCGGCACAATACTAGTCGCAAGTATCAGTTGAACAAATTTTCATATTATATATGCAATAAAATGAGCTTACCAAAAATTCTAGTCGAAAATATTAGTATCGGCAATTTTTATATTACGAATGCAGTAAAATTAGCTCATTAAAATACTAGTCGAAAATATCAGTAGAACAAATTTCCATATTATATATGCGATAAAATTAGCTCACCACGATACTAGCAAAAAAATATAAGTAGAACAGGTTTTCCTATTATATATACAATAAAATTAGATTACCAAAATTCTAGTCGAAAATATCAGTAGACCATGTTTTCATATGACATATGCATGAAAATTTGCTAACCACAATACTAGTCGAAAATATCAGAACAGCAAATTTTCGAATTATATATGCACCAAAATTGGCTCACCACAATACTATTCGAAAATATCAGTAGTGGAAATTATCATATTATATATGCATTAAAATTAGTTCGGCACAATACTGGTCGAAAATATCAGTGGGGCAAATTCTCATATTATATTTGCAATAAAATTTGCTCACCACAATACTAGTCGAAAATATCAGAACAGCAAATTTTCGTATTATATATGCAACAAAATGAGCATACCACAATACTAGTCGAAAATATCAGTAGAGCAAGTTATCATATTATATATGCAACAAAATTATCTCGGCACAATACTAGCCGAAAATATCAGAAAAGAAAGTTTTGGTATTATATATGCAATAGAATTAGATAACAACAATACTAGTCTAAAATATCACTATAGGTCATATTCATATTATAAATGCAATACAATTAGCTCTGCACAATACAAGTCGCAAGTATCAGTAGAGCAAATTTTCATATTATATATGCACTAATAATTAGATAACCAAATTGCTAGTCGAAAATATGGGTAGATCTAGTTGTCATATTATATACACAATAAATTTGCTTAGCAAATTTCTAGTCGAAAATATCAGTATAGGTAAGTACCATATGATAAATGCAATAAAATTAGCTCACCAAAATACTAGTCGAAAATATCATTAGGGCAAATTTTCGTATAATATATGCAACAAAATTGGCTCACCACAATACTAGTCGAAAATATCAGTAGTGGAAATTATCATATTATATATGCATTGAAATTAGTTCGGCACAATACTAGTCGAAAATATCAGTGGAGCATATTTCCGTTTTATATATGCAATATAATTATATCACAGAGTAATAGTCTAAAATAAGTTTAGAGCTAATTTAAATATTCTATATGCAATAAAATTTGCCCGCCACAATACTAGTCAAAAATATCAGAACAGCAAATTTTTGTATTATATATTCAACAACATTAGCTCACCACAAAACAAGTCGAAAATATCAGTATAGGTAATATTCATATTATAAATGCATTAAAATTATCTCGGCACAATACTAGTCGAAAATATAAGCGAAGCAAATTTTCACATTGTATATGCCATATAATTAGCTAACCACAATACTAGCCGAAAATATCAGTGGAGCAAACTTTTGCATTGCATATGTAGCAGTATTAGTTCAGCAGAATGCTAGTCGAAAATATCAGTAGAGCAAATTTTCATATTAGACATGCAATATAATTCGCTCAGCGCAACACTAGTTGAAAATATCAATAGAGCAAATTTTCATATTATATATGCATTATAATTAGTTAACCGCAATACTAGTCGAAAATATCAGTGGAACAAATTTTGGTATTATATTTGCAACAAAATTTGCTAACCACAGTACCAGTCGAAAATATCAGTGGAACAAATTTTGGTATTATATATGCAACAAAATTAGCCCACCACAATACTAGACGAAAATATCAGTTGAGGTAATTTTCATATTATAAATGCAATAAAATTAGCTCACCAAAATACTAGTCGAAAAATCAGTAGAGCATGTATTCATATGATATATGCAATAAAATTTTCTCACCACAATACTAATCGGATGTGTCAGAACAGCAAATTTTCGTATTATATGTGCAACAAAATTAGCCAACCTCTATACTAGACGAAAATATAAGTAGAGAAAATTATCATATTATATATGCAATAAAATTATCTCGGCACAATGCTAGTCGAAAATATCAGTGGAGCAAATTTTGGTATTATATATGCAATAGAATTAGATAACAACAATACCAGTCGAAAATATAAGTTGAGCAAATTTTCGTATTATATATGCAACAAACTTAGATCACCACAATACTAGTCGAAAATATCAGTTGAGCAGATATTCTTATTATATATGCAATAAAATTTGTTCACCACAATACTAATCGAAAATAGCAGTAGATCAAAGTTTCATATTATGTATGCACTGAAATTAGGTCCCCACAATACTAATTGAAAATATCAGTAGAGGAAGTTTTCATATTATATATGCAATCAAATTGGCTCACCACAATACTACTCGAAAGTATAAGTAACGCAAATTTTCATATTATATTTGCAATATAGTTAGCTAACCACAACACTAGTCAAAAATATCGGTAGAGCAAATTTTCGCATTGTATATACAGCAGAATTAAATCACCACAATACTAGACGAAAATATCAGTACAGCACATTTTCATATTATATATGCTCTAATAATTAGATAACCACAATACCAGTCGAAAATATCAGTAGAGCAAATTTTCATATTATAAATGCAATAAAATTAGCTCCCCAAAGTGCTAGTCGAAAATATCAATAGAGTAAATCATGCACAATAAAATTTGTCATTAGTATAAAGTGTCAATACTACAAATTTTCATATTATATACGCAAGAAAATTAGCTCACCACTATACTAGTCGAAAATATCAATAGGACAAATCATACACAATAAAATTTGAAAACAGAAGATAATTTCAATACAACAAGTTTTCGTTCTATATTTGAAATAAAATTAGCTCATCACAATAATAGTGGAAAATGTAAGCAAAGCAAATTTTCATATTATATTTGCAATATAGTTAGCTAACCACAACACTAGTCGAAAATATCGGTAGAGCAAATTTTCGCATTGTATATACAACAGAATTAAATCACCACAATAATAGACGAAAATATCAGTAGAGAAAATTATCATGTTATATATGCAATAAAATTGGCTCACCACAATACTAGTCGAAAATGTAAGCAGAGCAAATTTCCATATTATATATGCAATATAATTAGCTAACCACAATACTAGTCGAAAACATCAGTAGAGCCAATTTTCAAATTACATATGCAATAAAATTAGCTGACCAAAATACTAGTCGAAAAATCAGTAGAGCATGTTTTCATACTATATTTGCAATAAAATTAGCTCACCACAATACTAGTCGAAAATGTAAGTAAAGCAAATTTTCACATTGTATATGCAATATAATTAGATAAGCACAATACCAGTCGAAAATATCAGTGGAGCTAATTTTGGTATTACATATGCAGCAGTGTTATCTAACCAGAATACTAGTCGAAAATATCAGTACAGAAAATTTTCATATAATATATGCAATATAATTCGCTCCCAACAATACTAGTCGAAAATACCAGGATAGCAAATGTACATATTGCATATGCAACAAAATTAGCTCACCACTATACTAGCCAAAAATATCTGTAGAGCAAATTTTCATACAAAATCTGCAATAAAATTAGCTCACCACAATACTAGTCGAAAATATCAGGAGAGAAAATTTTCCTATTATATTTGCAATAAAGTTAGCTCGGCACAATACTAGTCGAAAATATCATAAGAGCAAATTTTCGAATTATATATACAATAAAATTAACTCACAACAATACTTGTCGAAAATATCAGTAGAGCATGTTTTCATATGATATATGCAATAAAAGTTGCTCAACACAATAGTAGTCGAAAATTTCATTAGAACAAGTTTTATACTATATACCCAATAATATTAGCTCACCACAATACTAGTCGAAAATATCAGTAGAGCCAATTTTCATATTACATATGCAATAAAATTTGCTCACCAGAATGGTAGTAGAAAATATCAATAGAGCAAATCATGCACAATAAAATTTGTCATCAGTAGAAATTTTCAATACTACAAATTTTCATATTATATATGCAATAAAATTAGCTCACCACAATACTAGTCGAAAATATCAATAGGACAAATCATACACATTAAAATTTGCCAACAGCAGATAATTTCAATACAACAAGTTTTCATACCATATATGCAATAAAATTGGCTCACACAATACTAGTCGAAAATGTAAGCAAAGCATATTTTCATATTATATATGCAATATAATTTGCTAACCACAATACTAGTCGAAAATATCAGTGGAGCAAATATTTGCATTACATATGCAGCAGTGTTAGCTCAGCAGAATACTAGTCGAAAATATCAGTAGAGCAAATTTTCATATTGTATATGCAATATAATACGCTCACCACAGTACTAGTCGAAAATATCAGTACAGCAAATTTTCATATTATATATGCAATATAATTCGCTCACCACAATATTAGTCGAAAATATCAGAACAGAAAATTTTCGTATTATATATGCAAAATATTAGTTCACCACAAAACTATTCGTAATTATCAATAGAGCTAATTTTCATATTATATAAGCAATAATATTAGCTAACCACAATACTAGTCGAAAATATCAGTAGAGAAAGTTTTCATACTATATATGCAATAAAATTAGCTCATCACAATGCTAGTCGATTATATCAGTAGAGGAAATTTTCGTATTATTTATGCAATAGAATTAGGTCTCACAACAATAGATGCAAATATGTGAAGAGATAATTTACATGTTATAAATGCAATAAAATTAGCTCGCCACAATAATAGTCGAAAATATCATTAGAGCAAATTTTCGCATTATATATGCAAGAAAATAGATCCCCACAACACTAGTCGAAAATATCTGTAGACCAAATTTTCATACTAAATATGCTATAAAATTAGCTAACCACAATCCTAGTCGGAAATATCAGTAGAGGAAATTTTCATATTATATATGCAACAAAATTAGCTCACCACTATACTAGCCGAAAATATCTGTAGAGCAAATTTTCATACAAAATCTGCAATAAAATTAGCTCACCACAATACTAGTAGAAAATATCAGGAGAGAAAATTTTCATATTATATATGGAACAAAATTAGCTCACCACTATACTAGCCGAAAATATCTGTAGAGCAAATTTTCATTCAAAATCTGCAATAAAATTAGTTCACCACAATAATAGTCGAAGATATCACTATAGCAAATTTTCGTATAATATATGCAATAATATTAGCTCACCGCAATATTAATCGAAAGTATCATTAGAGCAAATTTTCGTATTATATATGCAATAATAGTTGCTCACCAGTATAGTAGTCGAAAATATCAGTAAAACAAATTTTGCGCATTACAATTGGTCAACACTAGAAAATTTCAATAGAACAAATTTTCATATTATATACGCGATAAAATTAGCTCACCAGAATACTAGTTGAAAATATCAGTAGAGCAAATTTTCATATTAAATATGCAACAAAATGGGTTCCCCACATTACTGGTCGAAAATATAAGTAAAGCGTATTTTCATATTATATTTGCATTAAAATTAGCTAACCGCAATACTAGAGGAAAATATCGGTAGAGCACATCTTCATATTATATATGCACTAATAGTTAGATCGCCACAATACTAGTCGAATATATCAGTAGAGCAAATTTTCATATTATATATGCAATATAATTCGCTCACCACAATGCTAGCTGAAATATCAGTTGAGTAACTTTTCATATCATATATGCAACAAAATTAGCTCACCACTATACTAGCCGAAAATATCTGTAGAGCAAATTTTCATACAAAATCTGCAATAAAATTAGCTCACCACAATACTAGTCGAAAATATCAGGAGAGAAAATTTTCCTATTACATTTGAAATAAAGTTAGCTCGGCACAATACTAGTCGAAAATATCAGTAGAACAAATTTTCGTATTAGATATGCAATGGAATTAGGTCACACAGTAATAGACGAAAATATGTGAAGAGCTAGTTTACATATTATAAATACAATAAAATTAGCTCGCCACAATACTAGTCGAAAATATAATTAGAGCAAATTTTCGAATTATATATACAATAAAATTAACTCACAACAATACTTGTCGAAAATATCAGTAGATCATGTTTTCATATGATATATGCAATAAAACTTGATCACCACAATAGTAGTCGAAAATTTCATTAGAACAAGTTTTTATACTATATACCCAATAATATTAGCTCACCACAATACTAGTCGAAAATATCAGTAGAGCAAATTTTCATATTACATATGCAATAAAATTTGCTCACCAGAATACTAGTCGAAAATATGAATAGGACAAATCATACACATTAAAATTTGCCAACAGCAGATAATTTCAATACAACAAGTTTTCATACCATATATGCAATAAAATTGGCTCACACAATACTAGTCGATAATGTAAGCAAAGCATATTTTCATATTATATATGCAATATAATTTGCTCACCACAATACTAGTCGAAAATGTCATTAGAACAAGTTAATATATTATATACCCAATAAAATTATCTCACCACAATACTAGTCGAAAATATCAATAAAGCAAATTTTGCCCAATAAAATTAGTCAACAGTAGGAAATTTCAATAGAACTAATTTTCATATTATATACGCAATATAATTCGCTCACCACAATATTAGTCGGCAATATCAGTACAGCAAATATTCATATTATATATGCAACAAAATTAGCTCCCCACAACACTAGTCGAAAATATCTGTAGAGCAAATTTTCATACTAAATGTGCTATAAAAATAGCTAACCACAATTCTAGTTGAAAATATCAGTAGAGAAAATTTTCATATTATATATGCAATAATATTAGCTAACAGCAATACTAATTGAAAGTATGAGTACATTAAATTTTCATACTACAAATGCAATAAAATTAGTTCACCACAATAATAGTCGAAAATATCACTATAGCAAATCTTCATATTATATATGCAATAATAATAGCTCACCGCAATATTAACAGAAAGTATCATTAGAGCAAATTTTCGTATTATATATGCACAAATAATTAGATTACCACAGTACAAGTAATAGGTATAAGTAGATCACATTTTCATATTATATGTGCAATAAAATTATCTTACTAAAATTCTAGTCGAAAATATCAGTATAGGTAATTTTCATACTATAAATGCAATAATATTAGCTTACCATTATACTAATCGCAATTATCAGTAGAACAAATTTTCATATTATATATGCAATAAAGTTAACTTGCCACAATACTAGTCGCAAGTATCAGTAGAGCACATTTTCATTTCATATATGCAATATAATTAGCTCACCACAATACTAGTCGAAATTATCAGAAGATCAAATTTTCATATTATATATGCAATAAAATTAGCTCGCCACAATACTAGTCGAAAATATAAGTAGAGCAAATTTACGTATTATATATTCAACAGAATTAGCTCGCCACATATCTAGTCGAAATTATGAGTAGATCAAATTTTCGTATTATATATACAACAGAATTAGGCCACCACAATACTTGTCGAAAATATCAATTGAGCAAATTCAACACAATTAAATTTGTCAAGAGTATAATATTTCAAGACAACAAATTTTAATAATATTTACGCATTGAAATTAGCTCACCACAATAAGAGTGGAAAATATCAATACAGCAAATTCTAATCAAAAAAGTTGTCAACAGTAGGAAATTTCAATGCAACAAATTTTCATATTATATGTCAAATAAAATTAGCTCACTCCAATACTAGTCGAAAATATCAGCAGAGAAAATTTTTATATTATATACGCTAAAGAATTATCTCACCACGATAATAGTCGAAAATATCAATAGAACACATTTTACACAATAACATTTGTCAACGGTAAGATATATCAATAGAACAAATTTTCATATTATACATGCAATAAAATTAGCTCACCCCAATACTAGTCGAAAGTATGAGAAGTGCAAATTTTCATATTACATATGCAACATAATTAGCTCACCACAATACTAGTCGAAAATATCAGTAGAGCAAATTTTCATATTATATATGCAATATAATCAGCTCGCCACAATACTAGTCGAAAATATGAATACAGCAAATTTTACACAATAACATTTGTCAACGGTAGGAAATTTCAATAGATCAAATTTTCATATTATATACGCAATGAAGCGAGCTCTCCACAATACTAGTTGAAAATATCAGTAAAGCAAATTTTCATATTACATATGCAATAAAATTAGCTCACCACAATACTAGTCGAAAGTATGAGAAGATCAAATTTTCATATTATATATGCAATAAAATTAGCTCGCCACGCTACTGGGCGAAAATATCAGCAGAGAAAATTTTCATATTATATATGCAATGAAATTATCTCACCACGATACTAGTCGAAAATATGAATACAGCAAATTTTAGGCAATAACATTTGTCAACGGTAGTAAATTTCAATAGATCAAATTATCATATTATATACGCAATAGAGTGAGCCCACCACAATACTAGTTGAAAATATCAGTAAATCAAATTTTCATATTATATATGAAATTAAATTAACTCACCACAATACAATTCGAAAATATCAGTAGACCAAATTTTCATATTATATATGCAAGAAAATTAGCTCGCAAAAATACTAGTCGAAAATATCAGTAGAGCAAATTTACGTATTATATATACAATGGAATTAGGTCAGCACGATACTGGTCGAAAATATGAATACAGCAAATTTCACACAATAACATTTGTCAACGGTAGGAAATTTCAATAGATCAAATTTTCATATTATATACGCAATAAAGTGAGCTGACCACAATACTAGTTGAAAATATCAGTAAAGCAAATTTTCATATTATATATGAAATAAAATTAACTCACTAGAATACAATTCGAATATATAAGTAGAGCAAATTTTCATATTATATATGCAATAAAATGAGCTCACCACAATACTAGTCGAAAGTATGAGAAGATCAAATTTTCATATTATATATGCAATAAAATTAGCTCGCCACGATACTGGTCGAAAATATCAGCAGAGAAAATTTTCATATTATATATTAAATAAAATTATCTCACAACAATACTAGCCCAAAATATCAGTAGAGCTAATTTTCGTATTATATATGCAATAAAATTAGCTCACCACAATACTAGTCAATAATATCAGTAGAGCAAATTTTAATATTATATATGCAATAAAGGTAGCTCACCACAATCCTAGTCGATAATACCAGTAAAGCAAATTTTCATATTACATATGCAATGAAATTAGCTAACCACAATTCTAGTCGCAAATATCAGTGGAGCAAATTTTCATATTACAAATGCAATAAAATTGGCTCAAGAAAATATTAGTCGGACATATCAGTAGAATAAATTTTCATATTATATATGCAATAAAATTCGCTTGCCACAATTCTAGTCGAAAATATCAGTGGAGCAAATTTTCATATTACAAATGCAATAAAATTGGCTCACGAAAATACTAGTCGGACATATCAGTAGAATAAATTTTCATATTATGTATGCAATAAAATTCGATTGCCACAATTCTAGACAATAGTATCAGTAAAGCAAATTTTCATATTATATATAAAATAAAATTAGCTCACCACAATACTAGTCGAAAATATCAGTAGAGCAAATTTTCATAATATATATCCCATAAAATTAGCTCGCCAAAATTCTAGTCGAAAATATCAGAAGAGCAAATTTTCATTTCATATATGCAATGAAATTAGCACACCATAATATTAATCGAAAATATCGATAATGCAAATTTTACACAATACAATTTATCATTAGATGAAAATTTCAATACAACAAATTTTCATATTATATATGCAATAAAATTATCTGACCAAAACACTGGACGAAAATATCAATAGAACAAATTTTACACAATTAAATTTGTCAACAGTAGAATATTTCAAAAGAACAAATTTTAATTATATATACCCAGTGATATTAGCTCACCACAATAATAGTCGAAAATATAAATATAGCAAATTCTACAGAACAAAATTCGTCAGCAGTAGTAAATTTCAACGCAAGAAAATTTTTATATCACATTTGCAATAAAATTAGCTCACCCCAATACTAGTGGAAAATATCAGAAGAGCAAATTTTCATATTATATATGCGACAAAATAAGCTCACCACAATACTAGTCGAAAATATCAGTGGGGAATATTTTCCTATAATATATCCAATAAAATTAGCTCACAACAATACTAGTCGAAAATATCAGTACAGCAAATTTTCGTATTATATATGCAATAAAATTAGCTCGCCACAATTCTAGCCGAAACTGTCAGTAGAGAAAGTATTCATATTCTATATGCAATAAAATTAGTTCAACACAATTCTAGTCGAAAATATCAGTAGATAAAATTTTCATGTTACATATGCAATAAAATTAACTCACCACAATTCTTGTGGTAAATATCAACAGACCAAATTCTACACAAAAAAATTTATCCATAGCATCAAATTTCAATCCAACAAATTTTCATATTATATATGCGACAAAATCAGCTCACCACAATACTAGTCGAAAATATGAGTAGAACAAATTTTCATATTATATATGCAATAAAATTAGCTCGCAACAATACTAGTCGAATATATCAGTAGAGCAAATTTTCATATTATATATGCAATAAAATGAGCTCACCACAATACTAGTCGAAAGTATGAGAAGATCAAATTTTCATATTATATATGCAACAAAATTAGCTCGCCACGATACTGGTCGAAAATATCAGCAGAGAAAATTTTCATATTATATATGAAATAAAATTAACTCAATACAATACAATTGGAAAATATCAGTAGAGCAAATTTTCATATTATATATGCAATAAAATGAGCGCACCACAATACTATTCGAAAGTATGAGAAGATCAAATTTTCATATTATATATGCAATAAAATTAGCTCGCCAAGATACTGGTCGAAAATATCAGCAGAGAAAATTTTCATATTACATATGCAATAAAATTCGATTGCCACAATTCTAGTCAACAATATCAGTAAAGCAAATTTTTTATTATAAATGCGACAAAATTAGCTCACCACAATACTAGTCGAAAATATCAGTATGGAATATTTTCCTATTAAATATCCAATAAAATTAGCTCGCCAAAATTCTAGTCGAAAATATCAGAAGAGCAAATTTTCATTTCATATAGGCAATGAAATTAGCACACCATAATACTAATCGAGACTATCAGTAGAGAAAGTATTCATATTCTATATGCAATAAAATTAGTTCAACACAATTCTAGTCGAAAATATCAGTAGATAAAATTTTCATGTTATATATGCAATAAAATTAACTCACCACAATACTTGTGGTAAATATCAATAGAGCAAATTCTACACAATAAAATTTATCCATAGTATAAAATTTCAATTAAACAAATTTTCATATTATATATGCGACAAAATTAGCTCACCACAATACTAGTCGAAAATATGAGTAGAGCAAATTTTCGTATTGTATATGCAATAAAATTAGCTCGCAAAAATACTAGTCGAAAATATCAGTAGAGCAAATTTTCGTATCATATATACAATAGAATTAGGTCAGCACAATACTGGTCGAAAATATGAATACAGCAAATTTCACACAATAACATTTGTCAACGGTAGGAAATTTCAATAGATCAAATTTTCATATTATATACGCAATAAAGTGAGCTGACCACAATACTAGTTGAAAATATCAGTAAAGCAAATTTTTATATTATATATGAAATAAAATTAACTCACTACAATACAGTTCGAATATATCAGTAGAGCAAATTTTCATATTATATATGCAATAAAATGAGCTCACCCCAATACCAGTCGAAAGTATGAGAAGATCAAATTTTCATATTATATATGCAATAAAATTAGCTCGCCACGATACTGATAGAAAATATCAGCAGAGGAAATTTTCATATTATATATGCAATAAAATTAGCTCACCAGAGTTCTAGTTGAAAATATCCGTTGTTCATATTTTCATATTATAAATGCAATAAAATTAGCTCACCACAATACTAGTCAAAAATATCTGTAGTGCAAATTTTCGTATTATATATGCAAATAATTTAGCTCACCACAATACTAGTCGAAAATATCAGTAGAGCAAATTTTCATATTATATATGCAATAAAATTAGCTCGCCAAAATTCTAGTCGAAAATATCAAAAGAGCAAATTTTGATTTCATATATGCAATGAAATTAGCACACCATAATACTAATCGAAAATATCGATAAAGCAAATTTTACACAATACAATATATCATTAGATGAAAATTTCACTACAACAAATTTTCATATTATATATGCAATAAAATTAGCTGACCACAACACTGGACGAAAATATCAATAGAACAAATTTTACACAATTAAATTTGTCAACAGTAGAATATTTCAAAAGAACAAATTTCAATAATATATACCAAGTGATATTATTTCACCACAATAATGGTCGAAAATATAAATACAGCAAATTCAACAGAACAAAACTTGTCAGCAGTAGGAAATTTCAACGCAAAAAAATTTTTATATTACATTTGCAATAAAATTAGCTCACCCCAATACTAGTCGAAAATATCAGAAGAGCAAATTTTCATATTATTTATGCGACAAAATTAGCTCAGGACAATACTAATCGAAAATATCAGCAGGGAATATTTTCTTATTATATATCCAATAAAATTAGCTCACAACAATACTAGTCGAAAATATCAGTAGAGCAAATTTTCGTATTATATATGCAATAAAATTAGGTCGCCACAATTCTAGCCGAAACTGTCAGTAGAGAAAGTATTCATATTCTATATGCAATAAAATTAGTTCAACACAATTCTAGTCGAAAATATCAGTAGATAAAATTTTCATCTTACATATGCAATAAAATTAACTCACCACAATACTTGTCGTAAATATCAATAGAGCAAATTCTTCACAATAAAATTTATCCATAGTATAAAATTTCAATCAAACAAATTTTCATATTATACATGCGACAAAACTTGCTCACCACAATACTAGTCGAAAATATGAGTAGAACAAATTTTCATATTATATATGCAATAAAATTAGCTCGCAACAATACTAGTCGAAAATTTCAATAGAGCAAATTTTCGTATTATATATACAATAGAATTAGGTCAGCACAATACTGGTCGAAAATATCAACAGAGCAAATTCTACTCAATAAAATTTGTACACAGTATAAAATTTCAATCCAACAAATTTTCATATTATATATGCAATAAAATTAGCTCGCCACAATTCTAGTCGAAACTATCAGTAGAGCCAATTTTCATATTATATATGCAATAAAATTAGCTCCCCAGAGTACTTGTTGATAATATCCGTTGTGCATATTTCCATATTATATATATAATAAAATTAGCTCACCACAATACTAGTCGAAAATATCAGTAGAGCAAATTTACGTATTAAATATTCAACAGAATTAGCTCGCCACATATCTAGTCGAAATTATGTGTAGATCAAATTTTCGTCTTATATATACAACAGAATTAGGCCACCACAATACTTGTCGAAAATATCAATTAAGCAAATTCAACACAATAAAATTTGTCAGGAGTATAATATTTCAATACAACAAATTTTAATAATATTTACGCATTGGAATTAGCTCACCACAATAAGAGTGGAAAATGTCAATACAGCAAATTCTACTCAAAAAAAGTTGTCAACAGTAGGAAATTTCAATGCAACAAATTCTCATACTATATGTGAAATAAAATTAGCTCACTAAAATACTAGTCGAAAATATATGTAGAGCAAATTTTCACATTATATACGCAATAAAATTAGCTCAACAAAATTCGAGTCTATAATATCAGTAGAGCATATTTTCTTATTATATATCCAGTAAAATTATATAACCAAAATAATAGTCGAAAATATCGACAAAGCCAATATTGATATTATATATGCAAAAAAATTATCTCACCACGATACTAGTCGAAAATATCAATAGAACACATTTTACATAATAACATTTGAAAACGATAAGAAATTTCAATAGAACAAATTTTCATATTATATATGCAACATAATTAGCTCACCACAATACTAGTCGAAAATACGAGTAGAGCAAATTTTCATATTACCCATGCAACATAATTAGCTCACCACAATACCAGTCTTAAATATCAGTAGAGCAAATTTTCATATTATATATTTAATATAATCAGCTCGCCACAATACTTGTGGTAAATATCAATAGAGCAAATTCTACACAATAAAATTTATCCATAGTATAAAATTTCAATTAAACAAATTTTCATATTATATATGCGACAAAATTAGCTCACAACAATACTAGTCGAAAATATGAGTAGAGCAAATTTTCATATTACATATGCAAAATAATTAGCTCACCACAATACTAGTCTAAAATATCAGTAGAGCAAATTTTCATATTATATATGCAATATAATCAGCTCGCCACAATACTAGTCAAAAATACGAATACAGCAAATTTTACACAATAACATTTGTCAACGGTAGGAAATTTCAATAGAACGTATTTTCATATTATTTACGCAATAAAGTGAGCCCACCACAATACTAGTCGAAAATATCAGTAAAGCAAATTTTCATATTATATATGCAATAAAATTAACTCACCACAACACTAGACGAAAATATCAGTAGTGCTAATTTTCTTATTATATATGCAACAAAATTAGATCACCACAATACTAGTCGAAAATATGAATACAGCAAATTTTACACAATAACATTTGTCAACGGTAGGAAATTTCAATAGAACAAATTTTCATATTATATACGCAATAAAGTGAGCTCACCACAATACTGGTTGAAAACATCAGTAAAGCAAATTTTCATATTATATATGAAATAAAATTAACTCACTACAATACAATTCGAAAATATCAGTAGAGCAAATTTTCATATTACAAATGCAATAAAATTAGCTCACGAAAATACTAGTCGGACATATCAGTAGAATAAATTTTCGTATTATATATGCAATTAAATTATCTCACTACAATACTGGTTGAAAATGTCAATAGAACAAATTTTACAGAATAAAATTTTTGAACAGAAGAACATTTCAATAGAACAAATTTTAATAACATTTACGCATTGAAATTAGCTCACCACAATAAGAGTGGGAAATATCAATACAGCAAATTCTGCTCAACAAAAGTTTTCAACAGTAGGAAATTTCAATGCAACAAATGTTCATATTATATGTGCAATAAAATTAGCTCACTACAATACTAGTCGAAAATATCAGTAGAGCAAATTTTCATATTATATATGAAATAAAATTAACTAACCACAATACAATTCGAAAATATCAGTAGAGCAAATTTTCTTATTATATATGCAATAAAATTAGCTCACCACAATACTAGTCGAAAGTATGAGAAGATCAAATTTTCATATTATATATGGAATAAAATTAGCTCGCCACGATACTGGTAGAAAATATCAGCAGAGGAAATTTTCATATTATATATGCAATAAAATTAGCTCACCACAATACTAGTCGAAAGTATGACAAGACCAAATTTTCATATTATATATGCAATAAAATTAGCTCGCCACGCTACCTGTCGAAAATATCAGCAGAGAAAATTTACATATTATATATGCAATGAAATTAGCTCACCAGAGTACTAGTTGAAAATATCCGTTGTGCATATTTTCATATTATAAATGCAATAAAATTAGCTCACCACAATACTAGTCAAAAATATCTGTAGTGCAAATTTTCGTATTATATATGCAACTAATTTAGCTCACCACAGTACTAGTCGAAAATATCAGTAGAGCATATTTTCATATTATATTTGCAGTAAAATTAGCTCACGACAATACTAGTCGAAAATATCTGTAGAGCAAATTTACGCATTATATATTCAACAGAATTAGCTCGCCACAATACTAGGCGAAAATGTGAGTAGATCAAATTTTCTTATTATATATTCAACAGAATTAGGCCACCACAATACTTGTCGAAAATATCAATTGAGCATATGCAACACAATAAAAATTGTCAGGAGTATATAACTTCAATACAACAAATTTTAACAATATTTACGCATTGAAATTAGCTCACCACAATAAGAGTGGGAAATATCAATACAGCAAATTCTACTTAACAAAAGTTGTCAACAGTAGGAAATTTCAATGCAACAAATGTTCATATTATGTGTGCAATAAAATAAGCTCACTACAATACTAGTCGAAAATATCAGTAGAGCAAATTTTCATATTATATATGAAATAAAATTGACTAACCACAATACAATTCGAAAATATCAGTAGAGCAAATTTTCTTATTATATATGCAATAAAATTAGCTCACCACAATACTAGTCGAAAGTATGAGAAGATCAAATTTTCATATTATATATGGAATAAAATTAGCTCGCCACGATACTGGTAGAAAATATCAGCAGAGGAAATTTTCATATTATATATGCAATAAAATTAGCTCACCACAATACTAGTCGAAAGTATGACAAGACCAAATTTTCATATTATATATGCAATAAAATTAGCTCGCCACGCTACCTGTCGAAAATATCAGCAGAGAAAATTTACATATTATATATGCAATGAAATTAGCTCACCAGAGTACTAGTTGAAAATATCCGTTGTGCATATTTTCATATTATAAATGCAATAAAATTAGCTCACCACAATACTAGTCAAAAATATCTGTAGTGCAAATTTTCGTATTATATATGCAACTAATTTAGCTCACCACAGTACTAGTCGAAAATATCAGTAGAGCATATTTTCATATTATATTTGCAGTAAAATTAGCTCACGACAATACTAGTCGAAAATATCTGTAGAGCAAATTTACGCATTATATATTCAACAGAATTAGCTCGCCACAATACTAGGCGAAAATGTGAGTAGATCAAATTTTCTTATTATATATTCAACAGAATTAGGCCACCACAATACTTGTCGAAAATATCAATTGAGCATATGCAACACAATAAAAATTGTCAGGAGTATATAACTTCAATACAACAAATTTTAACAATATTTACGCATTGAAATTAGCTCACCACAATAAGAGTGGGAAATATCAATACAGCAAATTCTACTTAACAAAAGTTGTCAACAGTAGGAAATTTCAATGCAACAAATGTTCATATTATGTGTGCAATAAAATTAGCTCACTACAATACTAGTCGAAAATATCAGTAGAGCAAATTTTCATATTATATATGAAATAAAATTAACTCACCACAATACAATTCGAAAATATCAGTAGAGCAAATTTTCTTATTATGTTTGCAATAAAATTAGCTCACCACAATACTAGTCGAAAGTATGAGAAGATCAAATTTTCATATTATATATGGAATAAAATAAGCTCGCCACGATACTGGTAGAAAATATCAGCAGAGGAAATTTTCATATTATATATGCAATAAAATTAGCTCACCAAAATACTAGTCGAAAGTATGACAAGATCAAATTTTCATATTAAATATACAATAAAATTAGCTCGCCACGCTACCTGTCGAAAATATCAGCAGAGAAAATTTTCATATTATATATGCAATGAAATTATCTCACCACGATACTGGACGAAAATATGAATAAAGCAAATTTTGGGAAAAAACATTTGTCAACGGTAGGAAATTTCAATAGATCAAATTTTCATATTACATACGCAATAAAGTGAGCCCAGCACAATACTAGTTGAAAATATCAGTAAAGCAAATTTTCATATTATATATGAAATAAAATTAACTCACCGCAATACTAGTCGAAAGTATGAGAAGATCAAATTTTCATATTATATATGGAATAAAATTAGCTCGCCACGATACTGGTAGAAAATATCAGCAGAGGAAATTTTCATATTATATATGCAATAAAATTAGCTCACCACAATACTAGTCGAAAGTATGACAAGACCAAATTTTCATATTATATATGCAATAAAATTAGCTCGCCACGATACCTGTCGAAAATATCAGCAGAGAAAATTTTCATATTATATATGCAATGAAATTAGCTCACCAGAGTACTAGTTGAAAATATCCGTTGTGCATATTTTCATATTATAAATGCAATAAAATTAGCTCACCACAATACTAGTCAAAAATATCTGTAGTGCAAATTTTCGTATTATATATGCAACTAATTTAGCTCACCACAATACTAGTCGAAAATATCAGTAGAGCATATTTTCATATTATATTTGCAGTAAAATTAGCTCACGACAATACTAGGAAAATATCAGTAGAGCAAACTTTCATATTACATATGCAATATAATCAGCTCGCCACAATACTTGTGGTAAATATCAATAGAGCAAATTCTACACAATAAAATTTATCCATAGTATAAAATTTCAATTAAACAAATTTTTCATATTATATATGCGCCAAAATTAGCTCACAACAATACAAGTCGAAAATATGAGTAGAGCAAATTTTCATATTACATATGCAAAATAATTAGCTCACCACAATACTAGTCTAAAATATCAGTAGAGCAAATTTTCATATTATATATGCAATATAATCAGCTCGCCACAATACTAGTCAAAAATACGAATACAGGCAAATTTTACACAATAACATTTGTCAACGGTAGGAAATTTCAATAGAACATATTTTCATATTATTTACGCAATAAAGTGAGCCCACCACAATACTAGTCGAAAATATCAGTAAAGCAAATTTTCATATTATATATGCAATAAAATTAACTCACCACAACACTAGACGAAAATATCAGTAGTGCTAATTTTCTTATTATATATGCAACAAAATTAGCTCACCACAATACTAGTCGAAAATATGAATACAGCAAATTTTACACCATAACATTCGTCAACGGTAGGAAATTTCAATAGAACAAATTTTCATATTATATACGCAATAAAGTGAGCTCACCACAATACTGGATGAAAACATCAGTAAAGCAAATTTTCATATTATATATGAAATAAAATTAACTCACCACAATACAATTCGAAAATATCAGTAGAGCAAATTTTCTTATTATATATGCAATGAAATTAGCTCACCACAATACTAGTCGAAAGTATGAGAAGATCAAATTTTCATATTATATATGCAATAAAATTAGCTCGCCACGATACTGGTCGAAAATATCAGCAGAGGAAATTTTCATATTATATATGCAATAAAATTATCTCTGCACAATACTAGTCGGACATATCAGTAGAATAAATTTTCATATTACATATGCAATAAAATTAGCTCGCCACGCCACTGGTCGAAAATATCAGCAGAGAAAATATTCGAATTATATATGCAACAAAATTAGCTCACCACAATACTAGTCGCAAATATCAGTACAGCAAATTTTCATATTATACGTGCAATAAAATTAACTCACCACAACACTAGACGAAAATATCAGTAGTGCTAATTTTCTTATTATAAATGCGACAAAATTAGCTCACCACAATACTAGTCGAAAATATCAGTATGGAATATTTTCCTATTAAATATCCAATAAAATTAGCTCGCCAAAATTCTAGTCGAATATATCAGAAGAGCAAATTTTCATTTCATATATGCAATGAAATTAGCACACCATAATACTAATCGAAACTGTCAGTAGAGAAAGTATTCATATTCTATATGCAATAAAATTAATTCAACACAATTCTAGTCGAAAATATCAGTGATAAAATTTTCATGTTATATATGCAATAAAATTAACTCACCACAATACTTGTGGTAAATATCAATAGAGCAAATTCTACACAATAAAATTTATCCATAGTATAAAATTTCAATTAAACAAATTTTCATATTATATATGCGACAAAATTAGCTCACCACAATACTAGTAGAAAATATGAGTAGAGCAAATTTTCGTATAATATATGCAATAAAATTAGCTCGCAAAAATACTAGTCGAAAATATCAGTAGAGCAAATTTTCATATTATATATACAATAGAATTAGGTCAGCACAATACTGGTCGAAAGTGTGAGAAGTGCAAATTTTCATATTACATATGCAACATAATTAGCTCACCACAATACTAGTCGAAAATATCGGCAGAGGAAATTTTCATACTATATATGCAATAAAATTAGCTCACCAGAGTACTAGTTGAAAATATCCGTTGTGCATATTTTCATATTATAAATGCAATAAAATTAGCTCACCACAATACTAGTCAAAAATATCTGTAGTGCAAATTTTCGTACTATATATGCAACTAATTTAGCTCACCACAATACTAGTCGAAAATATCAGTAGAGCATATTTTCATATTACATATGCAAAATAATTAGCTCACCACAATACTAGTCTAAAATATCAGTAGAGCAAATTTTCATATTATATATGCAATATAATCAGCTCGCCACAATACTAGTCAAAAATACGAATACAGCAAATTTTACACAATAACATTTGTCAACGGTAGGAAATTTCAATAGAACATATTTTCATATTATTTACGCAATAAAGTGAGCCCACCACAATACTAGTCGAAAATATCAGTAAAGCAAATTTTCATATTATATATGCAATAAAATTAACTCACCACAACACTAGACGAAAATATCAGTAGTGCTAATTTTCTTATTATATATGCAACAAAATTAGCTCACCACAATACTAGTCGAAAATATGAATACAGCAAATTTTACACCATAACATTCGTCAACGGTAGGAAATTTCAATAGAACAAATTTTCATATTATATACGCAATAAAGTGAGCTCACCACAATACTGGATGAAAACATCAGTAAAGCAAATTTTCATATTATATATGAAATAAAATTAACTCACCACAATACAATTCGAAAATATCAGTAGAGCAAATTTTCTTATTATATATGCAATGAAATTAGCTCACCACAATACTAGTCGAAAGTATGAGAAGATCAAATTTTCATATTATATATGCAATAAAATTAGCTCGCCACGATACTGGTCGAAAATATCAGCAGAGGAAATTTTCATATTATATATGCAATAAAATTATCTCTGCACAATACTAGTCGGACATATCAGTAGAATAAATTTTCATATTACATATGCAATAAAATTAGCTCGCCACGCCACTGGTCGAAAATATCAGCAGAGAAAATATTCGAATTATATATGCAACAAAATTAGCTCACCACAATACTAGTCGCAAATATCAGTACAGCAAATTTTCATATTATACGTGCAATAAAATTATCACGCCACAATACTAGTCGAATATATGAGTAGAGCAAATTTTCGTCTAATATATGCAATAAAATTAACTCGCAAAAATGCTAGTCGAAAATATCAGTAGAGCAAATTTTCGTATTATATATACAATAGAATTAGGTCAGCACAATACTGGTCGAAAATATGAATACAGCAAATTTCACACAATAACATTTGTCAACGGTAGGAAATTTCAATAGATCAAATTTTCATATTATATACGCAATAAAGTGAGCTGACCACAATACTAGTTGAAAATATCAGTAAAGCAAATTTTCATATTATATATGAAATAAAATTAACTCACTACAATACAGTTCGAATATATCAGTAGAGCAAATTTTCATATTATATATGCAACATAATCAGCTCGCCACAATACATGTGGTAAATATCAATAGAGCAAATTCTACACAATAAAATTTATCCATAGTATAAAATTTCAATTAAACAAATTTTCATATTATATATGCGACAAAATTAGCTCACAACAATACTAGTCGAAAATATGAGTAGAGCAAATTTTCATATTACATATGCAAAATAATTAGCTCACCACAATACTAGTCTAAAATATCAGTAGAGCAAATTTTCATATTATATATGCAATATAATCAGCTCGCCACAATACTAGTCAAAAATACGAAAACAGCAAATTTTACACAATAACATGTGTCAACGGTAGGAAATTTCAATAGAACATATTTTCATATTATTTACGCAATAAAGTGAGCCCACCACAATACTAGTCGAAAATATCAGTAAAGCAAATTTTCATATTATATATGCAATAAAATTAACTCACCACAACACTAGACGAAAATATCAGTAGTGCTAATTTTCTTATTGTAAATGCGACAAAATTAGCTCACCACAATACTAGTCGAAAATATCAGTATGGAATATTTTCCTATTAAATATCCAATAAAATTAGCTCGCCAAAATTCTAGTCGAATATATCAGAAGAGCAAATTTTCATTTCATATATGCAATGAAATTAGCACACCATAATACTAATCGAAACTGTCAGTAGAGAAAGTATTCATATTCTATATGCAATAAAATTAATTCAACACAATTCTAGTCGAAAATATCAGTGATAAAATTTTCATGTTATATATGCAATAAAATTATCTCACCACAATACTTGTGGTAAATATCAATAGAGCAAATTGTACACAATAAAATTTATCCATAGTATAAAATTTCAATAAACAAATTTTCATATTATATATGCGACAAAATTAGCTCACCACAATACTAGTCGAAAATATGAGTAGAGCAAATTTTCGTATAATATATGCTATAAAATTAGCTCGCAAAAATACTAGACGAATATATCAGTGGAGCGAAATTACATATTATATATGCAATAAAATTATCTGACCACAATACTAGTCGAAAATATCAGTAGCGCAAATTTTCGTATTATATATGCAATAGAATTGGCACACCACAAATACTAGTCGAAAATATCAGCAGCGCAAATATTCATATTACATATGCAATAAAATTAGCTCACGACAATAATAGTCGAAGATATCAGTAGAGCAGATTTTCATATTATAAAAGCAATAAAATTAGCTCACCACAATACTAGTCAAAAATATCGGTAGTGCAAATTTTCGTATTATATATGCAACTAATTTAGCTCACCACAATACTAGTCGAAAATATCAGTAGCGCAAATTTTCATATTATATTTGCAGTAAAATTAGCTCACCACAATACTAGTCGAAATATCAGTAGAGCAAATTTTCATATTATATATGCAATAAAATTGTCTCTCCTCAATACTAGTGTATAATATCAGTAGAGCAAATTTTCATATTATATTTGCAATAAAGGTAGCTCACCACAATTCTAGTCGATAATATCAGTAAAGCAAATTCACATATTACATATGCAATAAAATTAGCTAACCACAATTCTAGTCGAAAATATCACTGGAGCAAATTTTCATATTCCAAATGCAATAATTAGCTCACGAAAATGCTATTCGGACATATCAGTAGAACAAATTTTCAAATTATATACGCAATAAAGTGAGCCCACCACAATACTAGTCGAAAATATCAGTAAAGCAAATTTTCATATTATATACGCAATAAAATAAAACTCACCACAACACTAGACGAAAATATCAGTAGTGCTAATTTCTTATTATATATGCAAGAAAATTAGCTCACCACAATACTTGTCGAAAATGTCAGTGGAGCAAATTTTCATATTACAAATGCAATAAAATTAGCTCACGAAAATACTAGTCGGACATATCAGTAGAATATATTTTCGTATTATATATGCAATTAAATTATCTCACTACAATACTGGTCGAAAATGTCAATAGAACAAATTTTACAGAATAAAATTTTTGAACAGTAGAATATTTCAATAGAACAAATTTTAATAACATTTACGCATTGAAATTACTCACCACAATAACAGTGGAAAATATCAATACAGCAAATTCGACTCAACAAAAGTTGTCAACAGTAGGAAATTTCAATGCAACAATTTTACATATTATGTGTGCAATAAAATTAGCTCACTACAATACTAGTCGAAAATATCAGTAGTGCAAATTTTCATATTATATACGCAATAAAATTAGCTCAACAAAATTCGAGTCGGAAATATAAGTAGAGCAAATTGTCATATCATATATCCAGTAAAATTATATAACCAAAATACTAGTCGAAAATATCGACAAAGCCAATATTGATATTATATATGCAAAAAAATTATCTCACCACGATACTAGTCGAAAATATCAATAGAACAAATTTTACATAATAACATTTGAAAACGGTAAGAAATTTCAATAGAACAAATTTTCATATTATATATGCAACATAATTAGCTCACCACAATACTAGTCGAAAATATGAGTAGAGCAAATTTTCATATTACCCATGCAACATAATTAGCTCACCACAATACCAGTCGAAAATATGAGTAGAGCAAATTTTCATATTACATATGCAAAATAATTAGCTCACCACAATACTAGTCTAAAATATCAGTAGAGCAAATTTTCATATTATATATGCAATATAATCATATCGCCACAATTCTAGTCAAAAATACGAATACAGCAAATTTTACACAATAACATTTGTCAACGGTAGGAAATTTCAATAGAACATATTTTCATATTATTTACGCAATAAAGTGAGCCCACCACAATACTAGTCGAAAATATCAGTAAAGCAAATTTTCATATTATATATGCAATAAAATTAACTCACCACAACACTAGACGAAAATATCAGTAGTGCTAATTTTCTTATTATATATGCAACAAAATTAGCTCACCACAATACTAGTCGAAAATATGAATACAGCAAATTTTACACAATAACATTTGTCAACGGTAGGAAATTTCAATAGAACAAATTTTCATATTATATACGCAATGAAGTGAGCTCACCACAATACTGGTTGAAAACATCAGTAAAGCAAATTTTCATATTTTATATGAAATAAAATTAACTCACCACAATACAATTCGAAAATATCAGTAGAGCAAATTTTCTTATTATATATGCAATAAAATTAGCTCACCACAATACTAGTCGAAAGTATGAGAAAATCAAATTTTCATATTATATATGCAATAAAATTAGCTCGCCACAATTCTAGCCGAAACTGTCAGTAGAGAAAGTATTCAAATTCTGTATGCAATAAAATTAGTTCAACACAACTCTAGTCGAAAATATCAGTGGAGCAAATTTTCATTATACATATGCAATAAAATTAGTTCACCACAATACTAGACGAAAATATCAGTAGAGCAAATTTTCATATTATATGTGCAATAAAATTAATTCACCACAATACTAGTTGGAATGTCAGTAGAGCAAATTTTCATTTTATATATGCAATAAAATTAGCTCACCGTAATACTAATCGAAAATTTCGATAAAGCAAATTTTAAACAATATAATATGTCATTAGTAGAAAATTTCAATATAACAAATCTTCATATTATATACGCAATAAAATTAGCTCACCAAACACAAGTCAAAAAATCACTTGCGCAAATTTTCATATTATATATGCAATAGGATTAGCTCACCACAATACCAGACGAAAACATCAGTATTGCTAATTTTCATACTATACACGCAATGAAATTAGCTCATCACAATACAAGTCGAAAATATCAGTGGAGCAAATTATCACATTATATATACAATAAAATTAGCTCGCACCAATACTAGTCGAAAATATCAGTAGATCTAATTTTCGAATTATATATGCAACAAAATTAGCTCACCACAATACTAGTCGCAAATATCAGTACAGTAAATTTTCATATTATACATGCAATAAAATTATCACGCCACAATACTAGTCGAAAATATCAGTACTGCAAATTTACGTATTATATATTCAACAGATTTAGCTCGCCACAGTGCTAGTCGAAAATATGAGTAGATCAAATTTTCGTATTATATATACATCAGAATTAGGCCACCACAATACTTGTCGAAAATATCAATTGAGCAAATGCAACACAATAAAAATTGTCAAGAGTGTAATATTTCAATACAACAAATTTTAATAATATTTACGCATTGAAATTAGCTCACCACAATAAGAGTGGAAAATATCAATACAGCAAATTCTACTCCACAAAAGTTGTCAACAGTAGGAAATTTCAATGCAACAAATGTTCATATTATATGTGCAATAAAATTAGCTCACTACAATACCAGTCGAAAATATCAGTAGAGCAAATTTTCATATTATATACGCAATAAAATTAGCTCAACAAAATTCGAGTCGGAAATATAAGTAGAGCAAATTGTCATATTATATATCCAGTAAAATTATATAACCAAAATACTAGTCGAAAATATCGACAAAGCAAATATTGATATTATATATGCAAAAAAATTATCTCACCACGATACTAGTCGAAAATATAAATAGAACACACTTTACACAATAACATTTGTCAACGGTAGGAAATTTCAATAGAACAAATTTTCATATTGTATATGCAACAAAATTAGCTCACCACAATACTAGTCGAAAGTATGAGAACAGCAAATTTTCATATTACATATGCAACATAATTAGCTCACAACAATACTAGTCAAAAATATCAGTAGAGCAAATTTTCATATTATATATGCAATATAATCAGCTCGCCACAATACTAGTCGAAAATATCAGTAGACCAAATTTACGTATTATATATTCAACAGAATTAGCTCGCCACAATACTAGTCGAAAATATGAGTAGATCAAATTTTCGTATTATATATACAACAGAATTAGCTCGCCACAATTCTAGCCGAAACTGTCAGTAGAGAAAGTATTCATATTCTATATGCAATAAAATTAGTTCAACACAACTCTAGTCGAAAATATCAGTAGATAAAATTTTCATGTTGCATATGAAATAAAATTAGCCCACCACAATACTAGTCAAAAATATCTGTAGTGAAAATTTTCGTATTACATATGCAACAAATTTAGCACACCACAATACCAGTCGAAAATATCAGTAGAGCCAATTTTCATATTATATATGCAATAAAATTAGCTCACCAGAGTACTAGTTGAAAATATCCGTTGTGCATATTTTCATGTTATATATGCAATAAAATTAGCTCACCACAATACTAGTCAAAAATATCTGTAGTGCAAATTTTCGTATTATATATGCAACAAATTTAGCTCATCACAATACCAGTCGAAAATATCAGTAGAGCAAATTTTCATATTATATATGCAATAAAATTAGCTCACCAAAATACTAGTCGAAAATATCAGTAGAGCAAATTTTCATATTATATATGCAATAAAATTATCTCTCCACAATACTAGTCGGACATATCAGTAGAATAAATTTTCATATTATATATGCAATAAAATTATCTCACTACGATACTGGTCGAAAATATCAATAGAACAAATTTTACACAATAAAATTTGTGAACAGTAGAATATTTCAATAGAACAAATTTTAATGATATATAAGCAGTGAAATTAGCTCACCACAATAATAGTCGAAAATATCAATACAGCAAATACTACAGAAAAATATTTGCCAATAGTAGGAAATTTCAATGCAACAAATTTTCATATTGTATGTGCAATAAATTTAGCTCACCACAATACTAGTCGAAAATATCAGAAGAGCAAATTTTCATATTATATATGCGACAAAATTAGCTAGCCACAATTCTAGTCAAAACTGTCAGTAGAGAAAATATTCATATCGTATATAAAATAAAATTAGCTCACCACAATACTAGTCGAAAATATCAGTACAGCAATTTTTCATATTATATGTGCAATAAAATGAGCGCACAACAATACTAGTCGAAAATATCAGAAAAACTTATTTTCATACTGCTCATGCAATAAAATAGTTCACCACAATACTAGACGAAAATATCAGTAGAGCAAATTTTCATATTATATGTGCAATAAAATTAACTCGCCACAATACTAGTTGGAAATGTCAGTAGAGCAAATTTTCATTTTATACATGCAATAAAATTAGCTCACCGTAATACTAATCGAAAATTTCGATAAAGCAAATTTTAAACAATACAATATGTCATTAGTAGAAAATTTCAATATAACATATCTTCATATTATATACGCAATAAAATTAGCTCACCAAGCACAAGTCAAAAAATCACATGCGCAAATTTTCATATTATATATGCAATAGAATTAGCTCACCACAGTACCAGACGAAAACATCAGTAGTGCTAATTTTCATACTATACAGGCAATGAAATTAGCTCACCACAATGATAGTCGAAAATATCAGTGGAGCAAATTATCACATTATATGTTAATTAAAATTAGCTCACCACAATACTATTCGAAAATATCAGTAGAGCATATTTTCATATCTTATATGCAATAAAATTAGCTTCCCATACCACTAATCGAAAATACCTATAATGCAAACTTTACACAATATAATATATAATCAGTAGAAAATTTCAATACAACAAATCTTCATATTATATACGCAATAAAATTAACTCACCACAATACAGGCCCAAAATATCAGTAGTGCAAATTTTCATATTACATACGCAATAAAATTAGCTCACCACAATACTAGCCCAAAATATCAGTAGAGCAAATCTTCAAATTATATGTGCAATAGAATCAGCTCACCACAACATTAGTCGAAAATATCAGTAGGGCAAATCTTCATATTATATGTGCAATAGAATCAGCTCACCACAACACTAGTTGAAAATATCCGTAGTGCATATTTTCATATTATATATGCAATAAAATTAGCTCACCACAATACTAGCCGAAAAAATCTGTAGAGCAAATTTTCTTATTATATATGCAATAAAATTAGCTCGCACCAATACTAGTCGAAAATATCAGTAGATCTAATTTTCGTATTAAATATACAATAGAATTAGCTCACCACAATAATAGTCAAAAATATCAGTAGAGCAAATTTTCATATTATATATGAAAAATAATCAGCTCGCCAAAATACTTGTCGAAAATTTGAATACAGCAAATTTTACACAATAACATTTGTCAACGGTAGGAAATTTCAATAGATCAAATTTTCATATTATATACGGAACAAAGTGAGCTCACCACAATACTAGTTGAAAATATCAGTAAAGCAAATTTTCATATTATATATGAAATAAAATTAACACACCACAATACAATTCGAAAATATCAGTAGAGCAAATTTTCTTATTATATATACAATAAAATTAGCTCGCACCAATACTAGTCGAAAATATCAGTAGATCTAATTTTCGTATTAAATATACAATAGAATTAGGTCACCACAATACTAGTCAATAATATCAGTAGAGCAAATTTTCATATTATATATGCAATAAAGGTAGCTCACCACAATCTTAGTCGATAATATAGGTAAAGCAAATTTTCATATTACATATGCAATAAGATTAGCTAACCACAATTCTAGTCGAAAATACCAGTGGAGGAAATTTTCATATTACAAATGCAATAAAATTGGCTCACGAAAATACTAGTCGGATATATCAGTAGAATAAATTTTCATATTATATATGCAATAAAATTCGCTTGCCACAATTCTAGTCGAAAATATCAGTGGAGCAAATTTTCATATTACAAATGCAATAAAATTGGCTCACGAAAATACTAGTCGGACATATCAGTAGAATAAATTTTCATATTATATATGCAACAAAATTCGATTGCCACAATTCTAGTCAATAATATCAGTAAAGCAAATTTTCATATTATATATAAAATAAAATTAGCACACCACAATACTAGTCGAAAATATCAGTAGAGAAAATTATCATAATATATATCCAATAAAATTAGCTCGCCAAAATTCTAGTCGAAAATATCAGAAGAGCAAATTTTCATTTCATATATGCAATGAAATTAGAACACCATAATACTAATCGAAAATATCGATAAAGCAAATTTTACACAATACAATATATCATTAGTAGAAAATTTCATTACAACAAATTTTCAAATTATATACGCAATAAAATTAGCTGACCACAACACTTGACGAAAGTATCAATAGAACAAATTTTACACAATTAAATTTGTCAACAGTAGAATATTTCAAAAGAACAAATTTTAATAACATATACGCAGTGATATTAGCTCACCACAATAATAGTCGAAAATATCAATACAGCAAATTCTACAGAACAAAATTTGTAAGCAGTAGGAAATTTCAACCCAAAAAAATTTTTATATTACATTTGCAATAAAATTAGCTCACCACAATACTAGTCGAAGATATCAGAAGAGCAAATTTTCATATTATATATGCGACAAAATTAGCTCACCACAATACTAGTCGAAAATATCAGTAGGGAATATTTTCCTATTATATATCCAATAAAATTAGCTCACAACAATACTAGTCGGAAATATCAGTAGAGCAAATTTTCGTATTATATATGCAATAAAATTAGCTCGCCACAATTCTAGACGAAACTGTCAGTAGAGAAAGTATTCTCATTCTATATGCAATAAAATTAGTTCAACACAATTCTAGTCGAGAATATCAGTAGATAAAATTTTCATGTTATATATGCAATAAAATTAACTCACCACAACACTTGTGGTAAATATCAATAGAGCAAATTCTACACAATAAAATTTATCCATAGTATAAAATTTCAATCCAACAAATTTTGATATTATACATGCCACAAAATTAGCTCACCACAATACTAGTCGAAGATATGAGTAGAGCAAATTTTCATATTATATATGCAATAAAATTCGCTCACCAGAATACTAGTTGAAAATATCCGTTGTGCATACTTTCATATTATATATGGAATAAAATTAGCTCATCACAATACTAGTCAAAAATATATGTAGTGCAAATTTTCGTATTATATATGCAACAAATTTAGCTCACTACAATACCAGTCGAAAATATCAGTAGTGCCAATTTTCATATTATATATGCAATAAAATTAGCTCACCAGAGTACTAATTGAAAATATCCGTTGTACATATTTTCATATTATATATGCAATAAAATTAGCTGACCACAATACTACTGCAAAATATCTGTAGTGCAAATTTTCGTATTATATATGCAACAAATTTAGCTCACCACAATACTAGTCGAAAATATCAGTAAAGCAAATTTTCATATTATATATGCAATAAAATTAGCTCACCACAATACTAGTCGAAAATATCAGTAGAGCAAATTTTCATATTATGTATGCAATAAAATTATCGCTCCACAATACTAGTCTGACATATAAGTAGAATAAATTTTCATATTATATATGCAATAAAATTCGCTCGCAAAAATGCTAGTCTATAATATCAGTAGAGCAAATTTTCATATTATATTTGCAATAAAGGTAGCTCACCACAATTCTAGTCGATAATATCAGTAAAGCTAATTTTCATATTACATATGCAATAAAATTAGCTAACCACAATTCTAGTCGAAAATATCACTGGAGCAAATTTTCATATTACAAATGCAATAATTAGCACACGAAAATACTAGTCGGACATGTCAGTAGAACAAATTTTCAAATTATATACGCAATAAAGTGAGCACACCACAATACTAGTCGAAAATATCAGTAAAGCAAATTTTCATATTATATACGCAATAAAATAAACTCACCACATCACTAGACGAAAATATCTGTAGTGCTAATTTTCTTATTATATATGCAAGATAATTAGCTCACCACAATACTTGTCGAAAATCTCAGTGGAGCAAATTTTCATATTACAAATGCAATAAAATCAGCTCACGAAAATACTAGTCGGACACATCATTAGAATAAATTTTCATATCATATATGCAATAAAGTTATCTCACTACGATACTAGTCGAAAATATCAATAGAACAAATTTTACACAATAAAATTTGTGAACAGTAGAATATTTCAATAGAACAAATTTTAATAATATATACGCAGTGAAATTAGCTCACCACAATAGTAGTCGAAAATATCAATACAGCAAATACTACAGAAAAAAATTTGCCAATAGTAGGAAATTTCAATGCAACAAATTTTCATATTATATGTGCAACAAATTTAGCTCACCACAATACTAGTCGAAAATATCAGAAGAGCAAGTTTTCATATTATATATGCGACAAAATTAGCTAGCCACAATTTTAGTCAAAACTGTCAGTAGAGAAAATATTCATATCGTATATAAAAAAAAATTAGCTCACCACAATACTAGTCGAAAATATCAGTAGAGCGCTTTTTCATATTATATGTGCAATAAAATGAGCGCACAACAATACTAGTCGAAAATATCAGAAAAACTTATTTTCATATTGCACATGCAATAAAATAGTTCACAACAATACTAGACGAATATATCAGTGGAGCGAAATTACATATTATATATGCAATAAAATTATCTGACCACAATACTAGTCGAAAATATCAGTAGCGCAAATTTTCGTATTATATATGCAATAGAATTGGCACACCACAATACTAGTCGAAAATATCAGCAGCGCAAATATTCATATTACATATGCAATAAAATTAGCTCACGACAATAATAGTCGAAGATATCAGTAGAGCAGATTTTCATATTATAATTACAATAAAGTTAGCTCACCACCATACTAGCCGTAGATATCTGTAGAGCAAATTTTCATACTTAATATGCAATAAAATTGGCTCACCACAATACCAGTCGAAAATATAAGTGGAGAAAATTTTCATTTATATGAGCAATAAAATTACCTCACCACAATACTATTCGGAAACATCAGTAGTGCATATTTTCATATTATATATGCAATAAAATTAACTCACCACAATACTAGTCGAAAATATGAGTAGAGCAAATTTTCATATTATATATGCAATAAAATTAGCTCGCACCAATACTAGTCGAAAATACCAGTAGAGCTAATTTTCGTATTAAATATGCAATAGAATGAGCGCACCACAATACTAGACGAAAGTATGAGAAGATCAAATTTTCATATTATATATGCGACAAAATTAGCTCACCACAATACTAGTCGAAAATATGAGTAGAGCAAATTTTCATATTATATATGCAATAGAATTAGCTCGCACCAATACTAGTCGGAAATATCAGTAGAACTAATTTTCGTATTAAATATACAATAGAATTAGGTCACCACAATACTAGTCAATAATATCAGTAGAGCAAATTTTCATATTATATATGCAATAAAGGTAGCTCACCACAATCTTAGTCGATAATATAGGTAAAGCAAATTTTCATATTACATATGCAATAAGATTAGCTAACCACAATGCTAGTCGAAAATATCAGTGGAGGAAATTTTCATATTACAAATGCAATAGAATTGGCTCACGAAAATACTAGTCGGACATATCAGTAGAATAAATTTTCATATTATATATGCAATAAAATTCGCTTGCCACAATTCTAGTCGAAAATATCAGTGGAGCAAATTTTCATATTACAAATGCAATAAAATTGGCTCACGAAAATACTAGTCGGACATATCAGTAGAATAAATTTTCATATTATATATGCAATAACATTCGGTTGCCACAATTCTAGTCAATAGTATCAGTAAAGCAAATTTTCATATTATATATAAAATAAAATTAGCTCACCACAATACTAGTCGAAAATATCAGTAGAGCACGTTTTCATATTATATGTGCAATAAAATTAGCTCACCACAATACCAGTCTATAATATCAATGGAACAAATTTTGCACAATAAAATTTGTCAACTGTAGAAGATTGCAATGCAACAAATTTTCATATTAAATATGCAATAAAGTTAGCTCACCACATTACTAGTCGAAAATATCAATGGAGCAAATTCTAAACAATAAAATTTTTCCACAGTATAAAATTTCAAACCAAGAGATTTTCATATTATATATGCAATAAAATTATCTCACCACAATACTAGTCGGACATATCAGTAGAATAAATTTTCATATTATATATGCAATAAAATTCGCTCACCAGAATACTAGTTGAAAATATCCGTTGTGCATACTTTCATATTATATATGGAATAAAATTAGCTCACCACAATACTAGTCAAAAATATATGTAGTGCAAATTTTCGTATTATATATGCAACAAATTTAGCTCGCTACAATACCAGTCGAAAATATCAGTAGTGCCAATTTTCATATTATATATGCAATAAAATTAGCTCACCAGAGTACTAATTGAAAATATCCGTTGTGCATATTTTCATATTATATATGCAATAAAATTAGCTGACCACAATACTACTGAAAAATATCTGTAGTGCAAATTTTCGTATTATATATGCAACAAATTTAGCTCACCACAATACTAGTCGAAAATATCAGTAGAGCAAATTTTCATATTATATATGCAATAAAATTCGCTCGCCAAAATACTAGTCTATAATATCAGTAGAGCAAATTTTCATATGATATTTGCAATAAAGGTAGCTCACCACAATTCTAGTCGATAATATGAGTAAAGCTAATTTTCATATTACATATGCAATAAAATTAGCTAACCACAATTCTAGTCGAAAATATCACTGGAGCAAATTTTCATATTACAAATGCAATAATTAGCTCACGAAAATACTAGTTGGACATATCAGTAGAACAAATTTTCAAATTATATACGCAAGAAAGTGAGCACACCACAATACTAGTCGAAAATATCAGTAAAGCAAATTTTCATATTATATACGCAATGAAATAAACTCACCACAACACTAGACGAAAATATCAGTAGTGCTAATTTTCTTAATATATATGCAAGATAATTAGCTCACCACAATACTTGTCGAAAATGTCAGTGGAGCAAATTTTCATATTACAAATGCAATAAAATTAGCTCACGAAAATACTAGTCGGACACATCATTAGAATAAATTTTCATATGATATATGCAATAAAGTTATCTCACTACGATACTAGTCGAAAATATCAATAGAACAAATTTTACACAATAAAATTTGTGAACAGTAGAATATTTCAATAGAACAAATTTTAATAATATATACGCAGTGAAATTAGCTCACCACAATAGTAGTCGAAAATATCAATACAGCAAATACTACAGAAAAAAATTTGCCAATAGTAGGAAATTTCAATGCAACAAATTTTCATATTATATGTGCAATAAATTTAGCTCACCACAATACTAGTCGAAAATATCAGTAGAGAAAATTTTCATAATATATATCCAATAAAATTAGCTCGCCAAAATTCTAGTCGAAAATATCAGAAGAGCAAATTTTCATTTCATATATGCAATAAAATTAGCTCGCCACGATACTGGTAGAAAATATCATCAGAGGAAATTTTCATATTATATATGCAATAAAATTAGCTCGCATAAATACAGGTCGAAAATATCAGTAGAGTAAATTTTCGTATTATATATACAATAGAATTTGGTCAGCACAATACTGGTCGAAAATATGAATACAGCAAATTTCACACAATAACATTTGTCAACGGTAGGAAATTTCCATAGATCAAATTTTCATATTATATACGCAATAAAGTGAGCTGACCACAATACTAGTTGATAATATCAGTAAAGCAAATTTTCATATTAAATATCCAATAAAATTAGCTCGCCAAAATTCAAGTCGAAAATATCAGAAGAGCAAATTTTAATTTCATATATGGAATGAAATTAGCACACCATAATACTAATCGAAACTGTCATTAGAGAAAGTATTCATATTCTATATGCAATAAAATTAGTTCTACACAATTCTAGTCGAAAATATCAGTAGATAAAATTTTCATGTTATATATGCAATAAAATTAACTCACCACAATACTTGTGGTAAATATAAATAGGGCAAATTCTACACAATAAAATTTATCCACAGTATAAAATTTCAATTAAACAAATTTTCATATTATATAATTGACAAAATTAGCTCACCACAGTACTAGTCGAAAATATGAGTAGAGCAAATTTTCGTATTATATATGCAATAAAATTAGCTCGCAAAAATACTAGTCGAAAATATCAGTGGAGTAAATTTTCGTATTATATATACAATAGAATTAGGTCAGCACAATACTGGTCGAAAATATGAATACAGCAAATTTCACACAATAACATTTGCCAACGGTAGGAAATTTCAAAGATCAAATTTTCATATTATATACGCAATAAAGTGAGCTGACCACAATTCTAGTCGAAAATATCAGTAGAGCAAATTTTCATATTATATTTGCAGTAAAATTAGCTCACCACAATACTAGTCGAAAATATCAGTAGAGCAAATTTTCATATTATATATGCAATAAAATTATCTCTCCACAATACTAGTCGGACGTATCAGTAGAGTAAATTTTCATATTATATATACAATAAAATTCGCTCGCCACAATACTAGTCTATAATATCAGTAGAGCAAATTTTCATATTATATTTGCAGTAAAATTAGCTCACCAAAATACTAGTCGAAAATATCAGTAAAGCAAATTTTCATATTATATATGAAATAAAATTAACTCACTACAATACAGTTCGAATATATCAGCAGAGCAAATTTTCACATTATACATGCAATAAAATGAGCTCACCACAATACTAGTCGAAAGTATGAGAAGATCAAATTTTCATATTATATATGCAATAAAATTAGCCCGCCACGATACTGGTAGAAAATATGAGCAGAGGAAATTATCATATTATATATGCAATAAAATTAGTCT
>NW_027470217.1:0-41792 GCF_051020765.1 Lasioglossum baleicum
ATGCGTTATGCGTTATGCGTTATGCGTTATGCGTTATGCGTTATGCGTTATGCGTTATGCGTTATGCGTTATGCGTTATGCGTTATGCGTTATGCGTTATGCGTTATGCGTTATGCGTTATGCGTTATGCGTTATGCGTTATGCGTTATGCGTTATGCGTTATGCGTTATGCGTTATGCGTTATGCGTTATGCGTTATGCGTTATGCGTTATGCGTTATGCGTTATGCGTTAAGCGTTATGCGTTATCCGTTACGCGTTACGCGTTATGCGTTATGCGTTATGCGTTATGCGTTATGCGTTATGCGTTATGCGTTATGTGTTATGCGTTATGCGTTAAGCGTTATACGTTATGCGTTATGCGTTATGTGTTATGCGTTATGCGTTATGTGTTATGCGTTGTGCTTTACGGGTTATGCGATATGCGTTATGCGTTATGACTTTTTCATTGAACGTTATGCGTTATGCGATATGCGTTATGCGTTATGCGTTATGCGTTATGCGTTATGCGTTATGCGTTATGCGTTATGCGTTATGCGTTATGCGTTATGCGTTACGCGTTATGCGTTACGCGTTATGCGTTATGCGTTATGCGTTATGCGTTATGCGTTATGCGTTATGCGTTATGCGTTATGCGTTATGCGTTATGCGTTATGCGTTATGCGTTATGCGTTATGCGTTATGCGTTATGCGTTATGCGTTATGCGTTATGTGTTATGCGTTGTGCTTTACGGGTTATGCGATATGCGTTATGCGTTATGACTTTTTCATTGAACGTTATGCGTTATGCGATATGCGTTATGCGTTATGCGTTATGCGTTATGCGTTATGCGTTATGCGTTATGCGATATGCGTTATGCGTTATGCGTTATGCGTTATGCGTTATGCGTTACGCGTTATGCGTTACGCGTTATGCGTTATGCGTTATGCGTTATGCGTTATGCGTTATTCGTTATGCGTTATGCGTTATGCGTTATGCGTTATGCGTTATGCGTTATGCGTTATGCGTTATGCGTTATGCGATGTGCGTTATGCGTTATGCGTTATGCGTTATGCGTTATGCGTTATGCGTTATGCGTTATGCGTTATGCGTTATGCGTTAAGCATTATGACTTTTTCATTGAGCGTTATGCGTTATGACTTTTCCATTGAGCGTTATGCGTTATTCGTTATGGGTTATGCGTTATGCGTTATGGGTTATGCGTTATGCGTTATGCGTTATGCGTTATGCGTTATGCATTATGCGTTATGCGTTATCCGTTATGCGTTATGCGTTATGCGTTATGCGTTATGCGATATGCGTCATGCGTTAAGCGTTATGCGTTATGCATTATGTGTTATCCGTTATGCGTTATGCGTTATGCGTAATGCGTTATGAGTAATGTGTCATGCGTTATGCGTTATGCCTTATGCGTTATGCGTTATGCGTTATGCGTTATGCGTTATGCGATATGCGTCATGCGTTAAGCGTTATGCGTTATGCATTATGCGTTATCCGTTATGCGTTATGCGTTATGCGTAATGCGTTATGAGTAATGTGTCATGCGTTATGCGTTATGCGTTATGCGTTATGCGTTATGCGTTATGCGTTATGCGTTATGCGTTATGCGTTATGCGTTATGCGATATGCGTCATGCGTTAAGCGTTATGCGTTATGCATTATGCGTTATCCGTTATGCGTTATGCGTTATGCGTAATGCGTTATGAGTAATGTGTCATGCGTTATGCGTTATGCGTTATGCGTTATGCGTTATGCGTTACGCGTTATGCGTTACGCGTTATGCGTTATGCGTTATGCGTTATGCGTTATGCGTTATGCGTTATGCGTTATGCGTTATGCGTTATGCGTTATGCGTTATGCGTTATGCGTTATGCGTTATGCGTTATGCGTTATGCGTTATGCGTTATGCGTTATGCGTTATGCGTTATGCGTTATGCGTTATGCGTTATGCGTTATGCGTTATGCGTTATGCGTTATGCGTTATGCGTTATGCGTTATGCGTTATGCGTTATGCGTTATGCGTTAAGCGTTATGCGTTATGCGTTATCCGTTACGCGTTACGCGTTATGCGTTATGCGTTATGCGTTATGCGTTATGCGTTATGCGTTATGCGTTATGTGTTATGCGTTATGCGTTAAGCGTTATACGTTATGCGTTATGCGTTATGTGTTATGCGTTATGCGTTATGTGTTATGCGTTGTGCTTTACGGGTTATGCGATATGCGTTATGCGTTATGACTTTTTCATTGAACGTTATGCGTTATGCGATATGCGTTATGCGTTATGCGTTATGCGTTATGCGTTATGCGTTATGCGTTATGCGTTATGCGTTATGCGTTATGCGTTATGCGTTATGCGTTACGCGTTATGCGTTACGCGTTATGCGTTATGCGTTATGCGTTATGCGTTATGCGTTATGCGTTATGCGTTATGCGTTATGCGTTATGCGTTATGCGTTATGCGTTATGCGTTATGCGTTATGCGTTATGCGTTATGCGTTATGCGTTATGCGTTATGCGTTATGCGTTATGCGTTATGCGTTATGCGTTATGCGTTATGCGTTATGCGTTATGCGTTATGCGTTATGCGTTATGCGTTATGCGTTATGCGTTATGCGTTATGCGTTATGCGTTATGCGTTATGCGTTATGCGTTATGCGTTATGCGTTATGCGTTATGCGTTATGCGTTATGCGTTATGCGTTATGCGTTATGCGTTATGCGTTATGCGTTATGCGTTATGTGTTATGCGTTATGCGTTATGTGTTATGCGTTGTGCTTTACGGGTTATGCGATATGCGTTATGCGTTATGACTTTTTCATTGAACGTTATGCGTTATGCGATATGCGTTATGCGTTATGCGTTATGCGTTATGCGTTATGCGTTATGCGTTATGCGTTATGCGTTATGCGTTATGCGTTATGCGTTATGCGTTACGCGTTATGCGTTACGCGTTATGCGTTATGCGTTATGCGTTATGCGTTATGCGTTATGCGTTATGCGTTATGCGTTATGCGTTATGCGTTATGCGTTATGTGTTATGCGTTGTGCTTTACGGGTTATGCGATATGCGTTATGCGTTATGACTTTTTCATTGAACGTTATGCGTTATGCGATATGCGTTATGCGTTATGCGTTATGCGTTATGCGTTATGCGTTATGCGTTATGCGATATGCGTTATGCGTTATGCGTTATGCGTTATGCGTTATGCGTTACGCGTTATGCGTTACGCGTTATGCGTTATGCGTTATGCGTTATGCGTTATGCGTTATGCGTTATTCGTTATGCGTTATGCGTTATGCGTTATGCGTTATGCGTTATGCGTTATGCGTTATGCGTTATGCGTTATGCGATGTGCGTTATGCGTTATGCGTTATGCGTTATGCGTTATGCGTTATGCGTTAAGCATTATGACTTTTTCATTGAGCGTTATGCGTTATGACTTTTCCATTGAGCGTTATGCGTTATTCGTTATGGGTTATGCGTTATGCGTTATGGGTTATGCGTTATGCGTTATGCGTTATGCGTTATGCGTTATGCGTTATGCATTATGCGTTATGCGTTATCCGTTATGCGTTATGCGTTATGCGTTATGCGTTATGCGATATGCGTCATGCGTTAAGCGTTATGCGTTATGCATTATGCGTTATCCGTTATGCGTTATGCGTTATGCGTAATGCGTTATGAGTAATGTGTCATGCGTTATGCGTTATGCGTTATGCGTTATGCGTTATGCGTTATGCGTTATGCGTTATGCGTTATGCGTTATGCGTTATGCGTTATGCGTTATGCGTTAAGCGTTATGCGTTATGCGTTACGCGTTACGCGTTATGCGTTATGCGTTATGCGTTATGCGTTATGCGTTATGCGTTATGCGTTATGCGTTATGTGTTATGCGTTATGCGTTATGCGTTATGTGTTATGCGTTATGCGTTATGTGTTATGCGTTGTGCTTTACGGGTTATGCGATATGCGTTATGCGTTATGACTTTTTCATTGAACGTTATGCGTTATGCGATATGCGTTATGCGTTATGCGTTATGCGTTATGCGTTATGCGTTATGCGTTATGCGTTATGCGTTATGCGTTATGCGTTATGCGTTATGCGTTATGCGTTACGCGTTATGCGTTACGCGTTATGCGTTATGCGTTATGCGTTATGCGTTATGCGTTATGCGTTATGCGTTATGCGTTATGCGTTATGCGTTATGCGTTATGCGTTATGCGTTATGTGTTATGCGTTGTGCTTTACGGGTTATGCGATATGCGTTATGCGTTATGACTTTTTCATTGAACGTTATGCGTTATGCGATATGCGTTATGCGTTATGCGTTATGCGTTATGCGTTATGCGTTATGCGTTATGCGATATGCGTTATGCGTTATGCGTTATGCGTTATGCGTTATGCGTTACGCGTTATGCGTTACGCGTTATGCGTTATGCGTTATGCGTTATGCGTTATGCGTTATGCGTTATTCGTTATGCGTTATGCGTTATGCGTTATGCGTTATGCGTTATGCGTTATGCGTTATGCGTTATGCGTTATGCGATGTGCGTTATGCGTTATGCGTTATGCGTTATGCGTTATGCGTTATGCGTTAAGCATTATGACTTTTTCATTGAGCGTTATGCGTTATGACTTTTCCATTGAGCGTTATGCGTTATTCGTTATGGGTTATGCGTTATGCGTTATGGGTTATGCGTTATGCGTTATGCGTTATGCGTTATGCGTTATGCATTATGCGTTATGCGTTATCCGTTATGCGTTATGCGTTATGCGTTATGCGTTATGCGATATGCGTCATGCGTTAAGCGTTATGCGTTATGCATTATGCGTTATCCGTTATGCGTTATGCGTTATGCGTAATGCGTTATGAGTAATGTGTCATGCGTTATGCGTTATGCGTTATGCGTTATGCGTTATGCGTTATGCGTTATGCGTTATGCGTTATGCGTTATGCGTTATGCGTTATGCGTTATGCGTTAAGCGTTATGCGTTATGCGTTACGCGTTACGCGTTATGCGTTATGCGTTATGCGTTATGCGTTATGCGTTATGCGTTATGCGTTATGCGTTATGTGTTATGCGTTATGCGTTAAGCGTTATACGTTATGCGTTATGCGTTATGTGTTATGCGTTATGCGTTATGTGTTATGCGTTGTGCTTTACGGGTTATGCGATATGCGTTATGCGTTATGACTTTTTCATTGAACGTTATGCGTTATGCGATATGCGTTATGCGTTATGCGTTATGCGTTATGCGTTATGCGTTATGCGTTATGCGTTATGCGTTATGCGTTATGCGTTATGCGTTACGCGTTATGCGTTACGCGTTATGCGTTATGCGTTATGCGTTATTCGTTATGCGTTATGCGTTATGCGTTATGCGTTATGCGTTATGCGTTATGCGATATGCGTTATGCGTTATGCGTTATGCGTTATGCGTTATGCGTTACGCGTTATGCGTTACGCGTTATGCGTTATGCGTTATGCGTTATGCGTTATGCGTTATTCGTTATGCGTTATGCGTTATGCGTTATGCGTTATGCGTTATGCGATGTGCGTTATGCGTTATGCGTTATGCGTTATGCGTTATGCGTTATGCGTTATGCGTTATGCGTTATGCGTTATGCGTTATGCGTTATGCGTTATGCGTTATGCGTTAAGCATTATGACTTTTTCATTGAGCGTTATGCGTTATGACTTTTCCATTGAGCGTTATGCGTTATTCGTTATGGGTTATGCGTTATGCGTTATGGGTTATGCGTTATGCGTTATGCGTTATGCGTTATGCGTTATGCATTATGCGTTATGCGTTATCCGTTATGCGTTATGCGTTATGCGTTATGCGTTATGCGATATGCGTCATGCGTTAAGCGTTATGCGTTATGCATTATGCGTTATCCGTTATGCGTTATGCGTAATGCGTTATGAGTAATGTGTCATGCGTTATGCGTTATGCGTTATGCGTTATGCGTTATGCGTTACGCGTTATGCGTTACGCGTTGTGCGTTATGCGTTATGCGTTATGCGTTATGCGTTATGCGTTATGCGTTGTGCGTTATGCGTTATGCGTTATGCGTTATGCGTTATGCGTTATGCGTTATGCGTTATGCGTTATGCGTTATGCGTTACGCGTTACGCGTTATGCGTTACGCGTTACGCGTTACGCGTTATGCGTTATGCGTTATGCGTTATGCGTTATGCGTTATGCGTTATGCGTTATGCGTTATGCGTTATGCGTTATGTGTTATGCGTTATGCGTTAAGCGTTATACGTTATGCATTATGCGTTATGTGTTATGCGTTATGCGTTATGTGTTATGCGTTGTGCTTTACGGGTTATGCGATATGCGTTATGCGTTATGACTTTTTCATTGAACGTTATGCGTTATGCGATATGCGTTATGCGTTATGCGTTATGCGTTATGCGTTATGCGTTATGCGTTATGCGTTATGCGTTATGCGTTATGCGTTATGCGTTATGCGTTATGCGTTATGCGTTATGCGTTATGCGTTATGCGTTATGCGTTATGCGTTATGCGTTATGCGTTATGCGTTATGCGTTATGCGTTATGCGTTATGCGTTATGCGTTATGCGTTATGCGTTATGCGTTATGCGTTATGCGTTATGCGTTATGCGTTATGCGTTAAGCATTATGACTTTTTCATTGAGCGTTATGCGTTATGACTTTTCCATTGAGCGTTATGCGTTATTCGTTATGGGTTATGCGTTATGCGTTATGGGTTATGCGTTATGCGTTATGCGTTATGCGTTACGCGTTATGCGTTATGCGTTATGCATTATGCGTTATGCGTTATCCGTTATGCGTTATGCGTTATGCGTTATGCGTTAAGCGATATGCGTCATGCGTTAAGCGTTATGCGTTATGCATTATGCGTTATCCGTTATGCGTTATGCGTTATGCGTAATGCGTTATGAGTAATGTGTCATGCGTTATGCGTTATGCGTTATGCGTTATGCGTTATGCGTTATGCGTTATGCGTTATGCGTTATGCGTTATGCGTTATGCGATATGCGTCATGCGTTAAGCGTTATGCGTTATGCATTATGCGTTATCCGTTATGCGTTATGCGTTATGCGTAATGCGTTATGAGTAATGTGTCATGCGTTATGCGTTATGCGTTATGCGTTATGCGTTATGCGTTACGCGTTATGCGTTACGCGTTATGCGTTATGCGTTATGCGTTATGCGTTATGCGTTATGCGTTATGCGTTATGCGTTATGCGTTATGCGTTATGCGTTATGCGTTATGCGTTATGCGTTATGCGTTATGCGTTATGCGTTATGCGTTATGCGTTATGCGTTATGCGTTATGCGTTATGCGTTATGCGTTATGCGTTATGCGTTATGCGTTATGCGTTATGCGTTATGCGTTATGCGTTATGCGTTATGCGTTATGCGTTATGCGTTATGCGTTATGCGTTATGCGTTATGCGTTATGCGTTATGCGTTATGCGTTATGCGTTAAGCATTATGACTTTTTCATTGAGCGTTATGCGTTATGACTTTTCCATTGAGCGTTATGCGTTATTCGTTATGGGTTATGCGTTATGCGTTATGGGTTATGCGTTATGCGTTATGCGTTATGCGTTATGCGTTATGCGTTATGCGTTATGCGTTATGCGTTATGCGTTATGCGTTATGCGTTATGCGTTATGCGTTATGCGTTATGCGTTATGCGTTAAGCGTTATGCGTTATGCGTTACGCGTTACGCGTTACGCGTTATGCGTTACGCGTTACGCGTTACGCGTTATGCGTTATGCGTTATGCGTTATGCGTTATGCGTTATGCGTTATGCGTTATGCGTTATGTGTTATGCGTTATGCGTTAAGCGTTATACGTTATGCGTTATGCGTTATGTGTTATGCGTTATGCGTTATGTGTTATGCGTTGTGCTTTACGGGTTATGCGATATGCGTTATGCGTTATGTCTTTTTCATTGAACATTATGCGTTATGCGATATGCGTTATGCGTTATGCGTTATGCGTTATGCGTTATGCGTTATGCGTTATGCGTTATGCGTTATGCGTTATGCGTTATGCGTTATGCGTTACGCGTTATGCGTTACGCGTTATGCGTTATGCGTTATTCGTTATGCGTTATGCGTTATGCGTTATGCGTTATGCGTTATGCGTTATGCGTTATGCGATATGCGTTATGCGTTATGCGTTATGCGTTATGCGTTATGCGTTACGCGTTATGCGTTACGCGTTATGCGTTATGCGTTATGCGTTATGCGTTATGCGTTATTCGTTATGCGTTATGCGTTATGCGTTATGCGTTATGCGTTATGCGATGTGCGTTATGCGTTATGCGTTATGCGTTATGCGTTATGCGTTATGCGTTATGCGTTATGCGTTATGCGTTATGCGTTATGCGTTATGCGTTATGCGTTATGCGTTATGCGTTAAGCATTATGACTTTTTCATTGAGCGTTATGCGTTATGACTTTTCCATTGAGCGTTATGCGTTATTCGTTATGGGTTATGCGTTATGCGTTATGGGTTATGCGTTATGCGTTATGCGTTATGCGTTATGCGTTATGCATTATGCGTTATGCGTTATCCGTTATGCGTTATGCGTTATGCGTTATGCGTTATGCGATATGCGTCATGCGTTAAGCGTTATGCGTTATGCATTATGCGTTATCCGTTATGCGTTATGCGTTATGCGTAATGCGTTATGAGTAATGTGTCATGCGTTATGCGTTATGCGTTATGCGTTATGCGTTATGCGTTACGCGTTATGCGTTACGCGTTATGCGTTATGCGTTATGCGTTATGCGTTATGCGTTATGCGTTATGCGTTATGCGTTATGCGTTATGCGTTATGCGTTATGCGTTATGCGTTATGCGTTATTTGTTATGCGTTATGCGTTATGCGTTATGCGTTATGCGTTATGCGTTATTCGTTATGCGTTATGCGTTATGCGTTATGCGTTATGCGTTATGCGATGTGCGTTATGCGTTATGCGTTATGCGTTATGCGTTATGCGTTATGCGTTATGCGTTATGCGTTATGCGTTATGCGTTAAGCATTATGACTTTTTCATTGAGCGTTATGCGTTATGACTTTTCCATTGAGCGTTATGCGTTATTCGTTATGGGTTATGCGTTATGCGTTATGGGTTATGCGTTATGCGTTATGCGTTATGCGTTATGCGTTATGCATTATGCGTTATGCGTTATCCGTTATGCGTTATGCGTTATGCGTTATGCGTTATGCGATATGCGTCATGCGTTAAGCGTTATGCGTTATGCATTATGCGTTATCCGTTATGCGTTATGCGTTATGCGTAATGCGTTATGAGTAATGTGTCATGCGTTATGCGTTATGCGTTATGCGTTATGCGTTATGCGTTATGCGTTATGCGTTACGCGTTATGCGTTACGCGTTATGCGTTATGCGTTATGCGTTATGCGTTATGCGTTATGCGTTATGCGTTATGCGTTATGCGTTATGCGTTATGCGTTATGCGTTATGCGTTATGCGTTAAGCGTTATGCGTTATCCGTTACGCGTTACGCGTTATGCGTTATGCGTTATGCGTTATGCGTTATGCGTTATGCGTTATGCGTTATGTGTTATGCGTTATGCGTTAAGCGTTATACGTTATGCGTTATGCGTTATGTGTTATGCGTTATGCGTTATGTGTTATGCGTTGTGCTTTACGGGTTATGCGATATGCGTTATGCGTTATGACTTTTTCATTGAACGTTATGCGTTATGCGATATGCGTTATGCGTTATGCGTTATGCGTTATGCGTTATGCGTTATGCGTTATGCGTTATGCGTTATGCGTTATGCGTTATGCGTTACGCGTTATGCGTTACGCGTTATGCGTTATGCGTTATGCGTTATGCGTTATGCGTTATGCGTTATGCGTTATGCGTTATGCGTTATGCGTTATGCGTTATGCGTTATGCGTTATGCGTTATGCGTTATGCGTTATGCGTTATGCGTTATGCGTTATGCGTTATGCGTTATGCGTTATGCGTTATGCGTTATGCGTTATGCGTTATGCGTTATGCGTTATGCGTTATGCGTTATGCGTTATGCGTTATGCGTTATGCGTTATGCGTTATGCGTTATGCGTTATGCGTTATGCGTTATGCGTTATGCGTTATGCGTTATGCGTTATGCGTTATGCGTTATGCGTTATGCGTTATGCGTTATGTGTTATGCGTTATGCGTTATGTGTTATGCGTTGTGCTTTACGGGTTATGCGATATGCGTTATGCGTTATGACTTTTTCATTGAACGTTATGCGTTATGCGATATGCGTTATGCGTTATGCGTTATGCGTTATGCGTTATGCGTTATGCGTTATGCGTTATGCGTTATGCGTTATGCGTTATGCGTTATGCGTTACGCGTTATGCGTTACGCGTTATGCGTTATGCGTTATGCGTTATGCGTTATGCGTTATGCGTTATGCGTTATGCGTTATGCGTTATGCGTTATGCGTTATGCGTTATGTGTTATGCGTTGTGCTTTACGGGTTATGCGATATGCGTTATGCGTTATGACTTTTTCATTGAACGTTATGCGTTATGCGATATGCGTTATGCGTTATGCGTTATGCGTTATGCGTTATGCGTTATGCGTTATGCGATATGCGTTATGCGTTATGCGTTATGCGTTATGCGTTATGCGTTACGCGTTATGCGTTACGCGTTATGCGTTATGCGTTATGCGTTATGCGTTATGCGTTATGCGTTATTCGTTATGCGTTATGCGTTATGCGTTATGCGTTATGCGTTATGCGTTATGCGTTATGCGTTATGCGTTATGCGATGTGCGTTATGCGTTATGCGTTATGCGTTATGCGTTATGCGTTATGCGTTAAGCATTATGACTTTTTCATTGAGCGTTATGCGTTATGACTTTTCCATTGAGCGTTATGCGTTATTCGTTATGGGTTATGCGTTATGCGTTATGGGTTATGCGTTATGCGTTATGCGTTATGCGTTATGCGTTATGCGTTATGCATTATGCGTTATGCGTTATCCGTTATGCGTTATGCGTTATGCGTTATGCGTTATGCGATATGCGTCATGCGTTAAGCGTTATGCGTTATGCATTATGCGTTATCCGTTATGCGTTATGCGTTATGCGTAATGCGTTATGAGTAATGTGTCATGCGTTATGCGTTATGCGTTATGCGTTATGCGTTATGCGTTATGCGTTATGCGTTATGCGTTATGCGTTATGCGTTATGCGTTATGCGTTATGCGTTAAGCGTTATGCGTTATGCGTTACGCGTTACGCGTTATGCGTTATGCGTTATGCGTTATGCGTTATGCGTTATGCGTTATGCGTTATGCGTTATGTGTTATGCGTTATGCGTTATGCGTTATGTGTTATGCGTTATGCGTTATGTGTTATGCGTTGTGCTTTACGGGTTATGCGATATGCGTTATGCGTTATGACTTTTTCATTGAACGTTATGCGTTATGCGATATGCGTTATGCGTTATGCGTTATGCGTTATGCGTTATGCGTTATGCGTTATGCGTTATGCGTTATGCGTTATGCGTTATGCGTTATGCGTTATGCGTTACGCGTTATGCGTTACGCGTTATGCGTTATGCGTTATGCGTTATGCGTTATGCGTTATGCGTTATGCGTTATGCGTTATGCGTTATGCGTTATGCGTTATGCGTTATGTGTTATGCGTTGTGCTTTACGGGTTATGCGATATGCGTTATGCGTTATGACTTTTTCATTGAACGTTATGCGTTATGCGATATGCGTTATGCGTTATGCGTTATGCGTTATGCGTTATGCGTTATGCGTTATGCGATATGCGTTATGCGTTATGCGTTATGCGTTATGCGTTATGCGTTACGCGTTATGCGTTACGCGTTATGCGTTATGCGTTATGCGTTATGCGTTATGCGTTATGCGTTATTCGTTATGCGTTATGCGTTATGCGTTATGCGTTATGCGTTATGCGTTATGCGTTATGCGTTATGCGATGTGCGTTATGCGTTATGCGTTATGCGTTATGCGTTATGCGTTATGCGTTAAGCATTATGACTTTTTCATTGAGCGTTATGCGTTATGACTTTTCCATTGAGCGTTATGCGTTATTCGTTATGGGTTATGCGTTATGCGTTATGGGTTATGCGTTATGCGTTATGCGTTATGCGTTATGCGTTATGCATTATGCGTTATGCGTTATCCGTTATGCGTTATGCGTTATGCGTTATGCGTTATGCGATATGCGTCATGCGTTAAGCGTTATGCGTTATGCATTATGCGTTATCCGTTATGCGTTATGCGTTATGCGTAATGCGTTATGAGTAATGTGTCATGCGTTATGCGTTATGCGTTATGCGTTATGCGTTATGCGTTATGCGTTATGCGTTATGCGTTATGCGTTATGCGTTATGCGTTATGCGTTATGCGTTAAGCGTTATGCGTTATGCGTTACGCGTTACGCGTTATGCGTTATGCGTTATGCGTTATGCGTTATGCGTTATGCGTTATGCGTTATGCGTTATGTGTTATGCGTTATGCGTTAAGCGTTATACGTTATGCGTTATGCGTTATGTGTTATGCGTTATGCGTTATGTGTTATGCGTTGTGCTTTACGGGTTATGCGATATGCGTTATGCGTTATGACTTTTTCATTGAACGTTATGCGTTATGCGATATGCGTTATGCGTTATGCGTTATGCGTTATGCGTTATGCGTTATGCGTTATGCGTTATGCGTTATGCGTTATGCGTTATGCGTTACGCGTTATGCGTTACGCGTTATGCGTTATGCGTTATGCGTTATTCGTTATGCGTTATGCGTTATGCGTTATGCGTTATGCGTTATGCGTTATGCGATATGCGTTATGCGTTATGCGTTATGCGTTATGCGTTATGCGTTACGCGTTATGCGTTACGCGTTATGCGTTATGCGTTATGCGTTATGCGTTATGCGTTATTCGTTATGCGTTATGCGTTATGCGTTATGCGTTATGCGTTATGCGATGTGCGTTATGCGTTATGCGTTATGCGTTATGCGTTATGCGTTATGCGTTATGCGTTATGCGTTATGCGTTATGCGTTATGCGTTATGCGTTATGCGTTATGCGTTAAGCATTATGACTTTTTCATTGAGCGTTATGCGTTATGACTTTTCCATTGAGCGTTATGCGTTATTCGTTATGGGTTATGCGTTATGCGTTATGGGTTATGCGTTATGCGTTATGCGTTATGCGTTATGCGTTATGCATTATGCGTTATGCGTTATCCGTTATGCGTTATGCGTTATGCGTTATGCGTTATGCGATATGCGTCATGCGTTAAGCGTTATGCGTTATGCATTATGCGTTATCCGTTATGCGTTATGCGTAATGCGTTATGAGTAATGTGTCATGCGTTATGCGTTATGCGTTATGCGTTATGCGTTATGCGTTACGCGTTATGCGTTACGCGTTGTGCGTTATGCGTTATGCGTTATGCGTTATGCGTTATGCGTTATGCGTTGTGCGTTATGCGTTATGCGTTATGCGTTATGCGTTATGCGTTATGCGTTATGCGTTATGCGTTATGCGTTATGCGTTACGCGTTACGCGTTATGCGTTACGCGTTACGCGTTATGCGTTATGCGTTATGCGTTATGCGTTATGCGTTATGCGTTATGCGTTATGCGTTATGCGTTATGCGTTATGTGTTATGCGTTATGCGTTAAGCGTTATACGTTATGCATTATGCGTTATGTGTTATGCGTTATGCGTTATGTGTTATGCGTTGTGCTTTACGGGTTATGCGATATGCGTTATGCGTTATGACTTTTTCATTGAACGTTATGCGTTATGCGATATGCGTTATGCGTTATGCGTTATGCGTTATGCGTTATGCGTTATGCGTTATGCGTTATGCGTTATGCGTTATGCGTTATGCGTTATGCGTTATGCGTTATGCGTTATGCGTTATGCGTTATGCGTTATGCGTTATGCGTTATGCGTTATGCGTTATGCGTTATGCGTTATGCGTTATGCGTTATGCGTTATGCGTTATGCGTTATGCGTTATGCGTTATGCGTTATGCGTTATGCGTTAAGCATTATGACTTTTTCATTGAGCGTTATGCGTTATGACTTTTCCATTGAGCGTTATGCGTTATTCGTTATGGGTTATGCGTTATGCGTTATGGGTTATGCGTTATGCGTTATGCGTTATGCGTTACGCGTTATGCGTTATGCGTTATGCATTATGCGTTATGCGTTATCCGTTATGCGTTATGCGTTATGCGTTATGCGTTAAGCGATATGCGTCATGCGTTAAGCGTTATGCGTTATGCATTATGCGTTATCCGTTATGCGTTATGCGTTATGCGTAATGCGTTATGAGTAATGTGTCATGCGTTATGCGTTATGCGTTATGCGTTATGCGTTATGCGTTATGCGTTATGCGTTATGCGTTATGCGTTATGCGTTATGCGATATGCGTCATGCGTTAAGCGTTATGCGTTATGCATTATGCGTTATCCGTTATGCGTTATGCGTTATGCGTAATGCGTTATGAGTAATGTGTCATGCGTTATGCGTTATGCGTTATGCGTTATGCGTTATGCGTTACGCGTTATGCGTTACGCGTTATGCGTTACGCGTTATGCGTTATGCGTTATGCGTTATGCGTTATGCGTTATGCGTTATGCGTTATGCGTTATGCGTTATGCGTTATGCGTTATGCGTTATGCGTTATGCGTTATGCGTTATGCGTTATGCGTTATGCGTTATGCGTTATGCGTTATGCGTTATGCGTTATGCGTTATGCGTTATGCGTTATGCGTTATGCGTTATGCGTTATGCGTTATGCGTTATGCGTTATGCGTTATGCGTTATGCGTTATGCGTTATGCGTTATGCGTTATGCGTTATGCGTTAAGCATTATGACTTTTTCATTGAGCGTTATGCGTTATGACTTTTCCATTGAGCGTTATGCGTTATTCGTTATGGGTTATGCGTTATGCGTTATGGGTTATGCGTTATGCGTTATGCGTTATGCGTTATGCGTTATGCGTTATGCGTTATGCGTTATGCGTTATGCGTTATGCGTTATGCGTTATGCGTTATGCGTTATGCGTTATGCGTTATGCGTTAAGCGTTATGCGTTATGCGTTACGCGTTACGCGTTACGCGTTATGCGTTACGCGTTACGCGTTACGCGTTATGCGTTATGCGTTATGCGTTATGCGTTATGCGTTATGCGTTATGCGTTATGCGTTATGTGTTATGCGTTATGCGTTAAGCGTTATACGTTATGCGTTATGCGTTATGTGTTATGCGTTATGCGTTATGTGTTATGCGTTGTGCTTTACGGGTTATGCGATATGCGTTATGCGTTATGTCTTTTTCATTGAACATTATGCGTTATGCGATATGCGTTATGCGTTATGCGTTATGCGTTATGCGTTATGCGTTATGCGTTATGCGTTATGCGTTATGCGTTATGCGTTATGCGTTATGCGTTACGCGTTATGCGTTACGCGTTATGCGTTATGCGTTATTCGTTATGCGTTATGCGTTATGCGTTATGCGTTATGCGTTATGCGTTATGCGTTATGCGATATGCGTTATGCGTTATGCGTTATGCGTTATGCGTTATGCGTTACGCGTTATGCGTTACGCGTTATGCGTTATGCGTTATGCGTTATGCGTTATGCGTTATTCGTTATGCGTTATGCGTTATGCGTTATGCGTTATGCGTTATGCGATGTGCGTTATGCGTTATGCGTTATGCGTTATGCGTTATGCGTTATGCGTTATGCGTTATGCGTTATGCGTTATGCGTTATGCGTTATGCGTTATGCGTTATGCGTTAAGCATTATGACTTTTTCATTGAGCGTTATGCGTTATGACTTTTCCATTGAGCGTTATGCGTTATTCGTTATGGGTTATGCGTTATGCGTTATGGGTTATGCGTTATGCGTTATGCGTTATGCGTTATGCGTTATGCATTATGCGTTATGCGTTATCCGTTATGCGTTATGCGTTATGCGTTATGCGTTATGCGATATGCGTCATGCGTTAAGCGTTATGCGTTATGCATTATGCGTTATCCGTTATGCGTTATGCGTTATGCGTAATGCGTTATGAGTAATGTGTCATGCGTTATGCGTTATGCGTTATGCGTTATGCGTTATGCGTTATGCGTTATGCGTTACGCGTTATGCGTTACGCGTTATGCGTTATGCGTTATGCGTTATGCGTTATGCGTTATGCGTTATGCGTTATGCGTTATGCGTTATGCGTTATGCGTTATGCGTTATGCGTTATGCGTTATTTGTTATGCGTTATGCGTTATGCGTTATGCGTTATGCGTTATGCGTTATTCGTTATGCGTTATGCGTTATGCGTTATGCGTTATGCGTTATGCGATGTGCGTTATGCGTTATGCGTTATGCGTTATGCGTTATGCGTTATGCGTTATGCGTTATGCGTTATGCGTTATGCGTTATGCGTTATGCGTTAAGCATTATGACTTTTTCATTGAGCGTTATGCGTTATGACTTTTCCATTGAGCGTTATGCGTTATTCGTTATGGGTTATGCGTTATGCGTTATGGGTTATGCGTTATGCGTTATGCGTTATGCGTTATGCGTTATGCATTATGCGTTATGCGTTATCCGTTATGCGTTATGCGTTATGCGTTATGCGTTATGCGATATGCGTCATGCGTTAAGCGTTATGCGTTATGCATTATGCGTTATCCGTTATGCGTTATGCGTTATGCGTAATGCGTTATGAGTAATGTGTCATGCGTTATGCGTTATGCGTTATGCGTTATGCGTTATGCGTTATGCGTTACGCGTTATGCGTTACGCGTTATGCGTTATGCGTTATGCGTTATGCGTTATGCGTTATGCGTTATGCGTTATGCGTTATGCGTTATGCGTTATGCGTTATGCGTTATGCGTTATGCGTTATGCGTTATGCGTTATGCGTTATGCGTTACGCGTTACGCGTTACGCGTTACGCGTTACGCGTTACGCGTTATGCGTTATGCGTTATGCGTTATGCGTTATGCGTTATGCGTTATGCGTTATGCGTTATGCGTTATGCGTTATGCGTTATGCGTTATGCGTTATGCGTTATGCGTTATGCGTTATTTGTTATGCGTTATGCGTTATGCGTTATGCGTTATGCGTTATGCGTTATGCGTTATGCGTTATGCGTTATGCGTTATGCGTTATGCGTTATGCGTTATGCGTTATGCGTTATGCGTTATGCGTTATGCGTTATGCGTTATGCGTTATGCGTTATGCGTTATGCGTTATGCGTTATGCGTTATGCGTTATGCGTTATGCGTTATGCGTTATGCGTTATGCGTTATGCGTTATGCGTTATGCGTTATGCGTTATGCGTTATGCGTTATGCGTTATGCGTTATGCGTTATGCGTTATGCGTTATGCGTTATGCGTTATGCGTTATGCGTTATGCGTTATTATTTATGCGTTATGCGTTATGCGTTATGCGTTATGCGTTATGCGTTATGCGTTATGCGTTATGCGTTATGCGTTATGCGTCATGCGTTATGCGTTATGCGTTATGCGTTATGCGTTATGCGTTATGCGTTATGCGTTATGCGTTATGCGTTATGCGTTATGCGTTATGCGTTATGCGTTATGCGTTATGCGTTATGCGTTATGCGTTATGCGTTATGCGTTATGCGTTATGCGTTATGCGTTATGCGTTATGCGTTATGCGTTATGCGTTATGCGTTATGCGTTATGCGTTATGCGTTATGCGTTATGCGTTAAGCGTTATACGTTATGCGATATGCGTTATGCGTTATGCGTTATGCGTTATGCGTTATGCGTTATGCGTTATGCGTTATGCGTTATGCGTTATGCGTTATGCGTTATGCGTTATGCGTTATGCGTTATGCGTTATGCGTTATGCGTTATGCGTTATGCGTTATGCGTTATGCGTTATGCGTTATGCGTTATGCGTTATGCGTTATGCGTTATGCGTTATGCGTTATGCGTTATGCGTTATGCGTTATGCGTTATGCGTTATGCGTTATGCGTTATGCGTTATGCGTTATGCGTTATGCGTTATGCGTTATGCGTTATGCGTTATGCGTTATGCGTTATGCGTTATGCGTTATGCGTTATGCGTTATGCGTTATGCGTTATGCGTTATGCGTTATGCGTTATGCGTTATGCCTTATGCGTTATGCGTTATGCGTTATGCGTTATGCGTTATGCGTTATGCGTTATGCGTTATGCGTTATGCGTTATGCGTTATGCGTTATGCGCCATGCGTTATCCGTTATGCGTTATCCGTTATGCGTTATGCGTTATGCGTTATGCGTTATGCGTTATGCGTTATGCGTTATGCGTTATGCGTTATGCGTTATGCGTTATGCGTTATGCGTTATGCGTTATGCGTTATGCGTTATGCGTTATGCGTTATGCGTTATGCGTTATGCGTTATGCGTTATGCGTTATGCGTTAAGCGTTATGCGTTATGCGTTATGCGTTATGCGTTATGCGTTATGCGTTATGCGTTATGCGTTATGCGTTATGCGTTATGCGTTATGCGTTATGCGTTATGCGTTATGCGTTATGCGTTATGCGTTATGCGTTATGCGTTATGCGTTATGCGTTATGCGTTATGCGTTATGCGTTATGCGTTATGCGTTATGCGTTATGCGTTATGCGTTATGCGTTATGCGTTATGCGTTATGCGTTATGCGTTATGCGTTATGCGTTATGCGTTATGCGTTATGCGTTATGCGTTATGCGTTATGCGTTATGCGTTATGCGTTATGCGTTATGCGTTATGCGTTATGCGTTATGCGTTATGCGTTATGCGTTATGCGTTATGCGTTATGCGTTATGCGTTATGCGTTATGCGTTATGCGTTATGCGTTATGCGTTATGCGTTATGCGTTATGCGTTATGCGTTATGCGTTATGCGTTATGCGTTATGCGTTATGCGTTATGCGTTATGCGTTATGCGTTATGCGTTATGCGTTATGCGTTATGCGTTATGCGTTATGCGTTATGCTTTATGCGTTATGCGTTATGCGTTATGCGTTATGCGTTATGCGTTATGCGTTATGCGTTATGCGTTATGCGTTATGCGTTATGCGTTATGCGTTATGCGTTATGCGTTATGCGTTATGCCTTATGCCTTATGCGTTATGCGTTATGCGTTATGCGTTATGCGTTATGCGTTATGCGTTATGCGTTATGCGTTATGCGTTATGCGTTATGCGTTATGCGTTATGCGTTATGCGTTATGCGTTATGCGTTATGCGTTATGCGTTATGCGTTATGCGTTATGCGTTATGCGTTATGCGTTATGCGTTAAGCGTTATGCGTTATGCGTTATGCGTTATGCGTTATGCGTTATGCGTTATGCGTTATGCGTTATGCGTTATGCGTTATGCGTTATACGTTATGCGATATGCGTTATGCGTTATGCGTTATGCGATATGCGTTATTCGTTATGCGTTATGCGTTATGCGTTATGCGTTATGCGTTATGCGTTATGCGTTATGCGTTATGCGTTAAGCGTTATGCGTTATGCGTTATGCGTTATGCGTTATGCGTTATGCGTTATGCGTTATGCGTTATGCGTTATGCGTTATGCGTTATGCGTTATGCGTTATGCGTTATGCGTTATGCGTTATGCGTTATGCGTTATTCGTTATGCGTTATGCGTTATGCGTTATGCGTTATGCGTTATGCGTTATGCGATATGCGTTATGCGTTATGCGTTATGCGTTATGCGTTATGCGTTACGCGTTATGCGTTACGCGTTATGCGTTATGCGTTATGCGTTATGCGTTATGCGTTATTCGTTATGCGTTATGCGTTATGCGTTATGCGTTATGCGTTATGCGATGTGCGTTATGCGTTATGCGTTATGCGTTATGCGTTATGCGTTATGCGTTATGCGTTATGCGTTATGCGTTATGCGTTATGCGTTAAGCATTATGACTTTTTCATTGAGCGTTATGCGTTATGACTTTTCCATTGAGCGTTATGCGTTATTCGTTATGGGTTATGCGTTATGCGTTATGGGTTATGCGTTATGCGTTATGCGTTATGCGTTATGCGTTATGCGTTAAGCATTATGACTTTTTCATTGAGCGTTATGCGTTATGACTTTTCCATTGAGCGTTATGCGTTATTCGTTATGGGTTATGCGTTATGCGTTATGGGTTATGCGTTATGCGTTATGCGTTATGCGTTACGCGTTATGCGTTATGCGTTATGCATTATGCGTTATGCGTTATCCGTTATGCGTTATGCGTTATGCGTTATGCGTTAAGCGATATGCGTCATGCGTTAAGCGTTATGCGTTATGCATTATGCGTTATCCGTTATGCGTTATGCGTTATGCGTAATGCGTTATGAGTAATGTGTCATGCGTTATGCGTTATGCGTTATGCGTTATGCGTTATGCGTTATGCGTTATGCGTTATGCGTTATGCGTTATGCGTTATGCGATATGCGTCATGCGTTAAGCGTTATGCGTTATGCATTATGCGTTATCCGTTATGCGTTATGCGTTATGCGTAATGCGTTATGAGTAATGTGTCATGCGTTATGCGTTATGCGTTATGCGTTATGCGTTATGCGTTACGCGTTATGCGTTACGCGTTATGCGTTATGCGTTATGCGTTATGCGTTATGCGTTATGCGTTATGCGTTATGCGTTATGCGTTATGCGTTATGCGTTATGCGTTATGCGTTATGCGTTATGCGTTATGCGTTATGCGTTATGCGTTATGCGTTATGCGTTATGCGTTATGCGTTATGCGTTATGCGTTATGCGTTATGCGTTATGCGTTATGCGTTATGCGTTATGCGTTATGCGTTATGCGTTATGCGTTATGCGTTATGCGTTATGCGTTATGCGTTATGCGTTATGCGTTATGCGTTATGCGTTAAGCATTATGACTTTTTCATTGAGCGTTATGCGTTATGACTTTTCCATTGAGCGTTATGCGTTATTCGTTATGGGTTATGCGTTATGCGTTATGGGTTATGCGTTATGCGTTATGCGTTATGCGTTATGCGTTATGCGTTATGCGTTATGCGTTATGCGTTATGCGTTATGCGTTATGCGTTATGCGTTATGCGTTATGCGTTATGCGTTATGCGTTAAGCGTTATGCGTTATGCGTTACGCGTTACGCGTTACGCGTTATGCGTTACGCGTTACGCGTTACGCGTTATGCGTTATGCGTTATGCGTTATGCGTTATGCGTTATGCGTTATGCGTTATGCGTTATGTGTTATGCGTTATGCGTTAAGCGTTATACGTTATGCGTTATGCGTTATGTGTTATGCGTTATGCGTTATGTGTTATGCGTTGTGCTTTACGGGTTATGCGATATGCGTTATGCGTTATGTCTTTTTCATTGAACATTATGCGTTATGCGATATGCGTTATGCGTTATGCGTTATGCGTTATGCGTTATGCGTTATGCGTTATGCGTTATGCGTTATGCGTTATGCGTTATGCGTTATGCGTTACGCGTTATGCGTTACGCGTTATGCGTTATGCGTTATTCGTTATGCGTTATGCGTTATGCGTTATGCGTTATGCGTTATGCGTTATGCGTTATGCGATATGCGTTATGCGTTATGCGTTATGCGTTATGCGTTATGCGTTACGCGTTATGCGTTACGCGTTATGCGTTATGCGTTATGCGTTATGCGTTATGCGTTATTCGTTATGCGTTATGCGTTATGCGTTATGCGTTATGCGTTATGCGATGTGCGTTATGCGTTATGCGTTATGCGTTATGCGTTATGCGTTATGCGTTATGCGTTATGCGTTATGCGTTATGCGTTATGCGTTATGCGTTATGCGTTATGCGTTAAGCATTATGACTTTTTCATTGAGCGTTATGCGTTATGACTTTTCCATTGAGCGTTATGCGTTATTCGTTATGGGTTATGCGTTATGCGTTATGGGTTATGCGTTATGCGTTATGCGTTATGCGTTATGCGTTATGCATTATGCGTTATGCGTTATCCGTTATGCGTTATGCGTTATGCGTTATGCGTTATGCGATATGCGTCATGCGTTAAGCGTTATGCGTTATGCATTATGCGTTATCCGTTATGCGTTATGCGTTATGCGTAATGCGTTATGAGTAATGTGTCATGCGTTATGCGTTATGCGTTATGCGTTATGCGTTATGCGTTACGCGTTATGCGTTACGCGTTATGCGTTATGCGTTATGCGTTATGCGTTATGCGTTATGCGTTATGCGTTATGCGTTATGCGTTATGCGTTATGCGTTATGCGTTATGCGTTATGCGTTATTTGTTATGCGTTATGCGTTATGCGTTATGCGTTATGCGTTATGCGTTATTCGTTATGCGTTATGCGTTATGCGTTATGCGTTATGCGTTATGCGATGTGCGTTATGCGTTATGCGTTATGCGTTATGCGTTATGCGTTATGCGTTATGCGTTATGCGTTATGCGTTATGCGTTATGCGTTATGCGTTAAGCATTATGACTTTTTCATTGAGCGTTATGCGTTATGACTTTTCCATTGAGCGTTATGCGTTATTCGTTATGGGTTATGCGTTATGCGTTATGGGTTATGCGTTATGCGTTATGCGTTATGCGTTATGCGTTATGCATTATGCGTTATGCGTTATCCGTTATGCGTTATGCGTTATGCGTTATGCGTTATGCGATATGCGTCATGCGTTAAGCGTTATGCGTTATGCATTATGCGTTATCCGTTATGCGTTATGCGTTATGCGTAATGCGTTATGAGTAATGTGTCATGCGTTATGCGTTATGCGTTATGCGTTATGCGTTATGCGTTATGCGTTACGCGTTATGCGTTACGCGTTATGCGTTATGCGTTATGCGTTATGCGTTATGCGTTATGCGTTATGCGTTATGCGTTATGCGTTATGCGTTATGCGTTATGCGTTATGCGTTATGCGTTATGCGTTATGCGTTATGCGTTATGCGTTACGCGTTACGCGTTACGCGTTACGCGTTACGCGTTACGCGTTATGCGTTATGCGTTATGCGTTATGCGTTATGCGTTATGCGTTATGCGTTATGCGTTATGCGTTATGCGTTATGCGTTATGCGTTATGCGTTATGCGTTATGCGTTATGCGTTATTTGTTATGCGTTATGCGTTATGCGTTATGCGTTATGCGTTATGCGTTATGCGTTATGCGTTATGCGTTATGCGTTATGCGTTATGCGTTATGCGTTATGCGTTATGCGTTATGCGTTATGCGTTATGCGTTATGCGTTATGCGTTATGCGTTATGCGTTATGCGTTATGCGTTATGCGTTATGCGTTATGCGTTATGCGTTATGCGTTATGCGTTATGCGTTATGCGTTATGCGTTATGCGTTATGCGTTATGCGTTATGCGTTATGCGTTATGCGTTATGCGTTATGCGTTATGCGTTATGCGTTATGCGTTATGCGTTATGCGTTATGCGTTATTATTTATGCGTTATGCGTTATGCGTTATGCGTTATGCGTTATGCGTTATGCGTTATGCGTTATGCGTTATGCGTTATGCGTCATGCGTTATGCGTTATGCGTTATGCGTTATGCGTTATGCGTTATGCGTTATGCGTTATGCGTTATGCGTTATGCGTTATGCGTTATGCGTTATGCGTTATGCGTTATGCGTTATGCGTTATGCGTTATGCGTTATGCGTTATGCGTTATGCGTTATGCGTTATGCGTTATGCGTTATGCGTTATGCGTTATGCGTTATGCGTTATGCGTTATGCGTTATGCGTTAAGCGTTATACGTTATGCGATATGCGTTATGCGTTATGCGTTATGCGTTATGCGTTATGCGTTATGCGTTATGCGTTATGCGTTATGCGTTATGCGTTATGCGTTATGCGTTATGCGTTATGCGTTATGCGTTATGCGTTATGCGTTATGCGTTATGCGTTATGCGTTATGCGTTATGCGTTATGCGTTATGCGTTATGCGTTATGCGTTATGCGTTATGCGTTATGCGTTATGCGTTATGCGTTATGCGTTATGCGTTATGCGTTATGCGTTATGCGTTATGCGTTATGCGTTATGCGTTATGCGTTATGCGTTATGCGTTATGCGTTATGCGTTATGCGTTATGCGTTATGCGTTATGCGTTATGCGTTATGCGTTATGCGTTATGCGTTATGCGTTATGCGTTATGCCTTATGCGTTATGCGTTATGCGTTATGCGTTATGCGTTATGCGTTATGCGTTATGCGTTATGCGTTATGCGTTATGCGTTATGCGTTATGCGCCATGCGTTATCCGTTATGCGTTATCCGTTATGCGTTATGCGTTATGCGTTATGCGTTATGCGTTATGCGTTATGCGTTATGCGTTATGCGTTATGCGTTATGCGTTATGCGTTATGCGTTATGCGTTATGCGTTATGCGTTATGCGTTATGCGTTATGCGTTATGCGTTATGCGTTATGCGTTATGCGTTAAGCGTTATGCGTTATGCGTTATGCGTTATGCGTTATGCGTTATGCGTTATGCGTTATGCGTTATGCGTTATGCGTTATGCGTTATGCGTTATGCGTTATGCGTTATGCGTTATGCGTTATGCGTTATGCGTTATGCGTTATGCGTTATGCGTTATGCGTTATGCGTTATGCGTTATGCGTTATGCGTTATGCGTTATGCGTTATGCGTTATGCGTTATGCGTTATGCGTTATGCGTTATGCGTTATGCGTTATGCGTTATGCGTTATGCGTTATGCGTTATGCGTTATGCGTTATGCGTTATGCGTTATGCGTTATGCGTTATGCGTTATGCGTTATGCGTTATGCGTTATGCGTTATGCGTTATGCGTTATGCGTTATGCGTTATGCGTTATGCGTTATGCGTTATGCGTTATGCGTTATGCGTTATGCGTTATGCGTTATGCGTTATGCGTTATGCGTTATGCGTTATGCGTTATGCGTTATGCGTTATGCGTTATGCGTTATGCGTTATGCGTTATGCGTTATGCGTTATGCTTTATGCGTTATGCGTTATGCGTTATGCGTTATGCGTTATGCGTTATGCGTTATGCGTTATGCGTTATGCGTTATGCGTTATGCGTTATGCGTTATGCGTTATGCGTTATGCGTTATGCGTTATGCCTTATGCCTTATGCGTTATGCGTTATGCGTTATGCGTTATGCGTTATGCGTTATGCGTTATGCGTTATGCGTTATGCGTTATGCGTTATGCGTTATGCGTTATGCGTTATGCGTTATGCGTTATGCGTTATGCGTTATGCGTTATGCGTTATGCGTTATGCGTTATGCGTTATGCGTTATGCGTTATGCGTTAAGCGTTATGCGTTATGCGTTATGCGTTATGCGTTATGCGTTATGCGTTATGCGTTATGCGTTATGCGTTATGCGTTATGCGTTATACGTTATGCGATATGCGTTATGCGTTATGCGTTATGCGATATGCGTTATTCGTTATGCGTTATGCGTTATGCGTTATGCGTTATGCGTTATGCGTTATGCGTTATGCGTTATGCGTTAAGCGTTATGCGTTATGCGTTATGCGTTATGCGTTATGCGTTATGCGTTATGCGTTATGCGTTATGCGTTATGCGTTATGCGTTATGCGTTATGCGTTATGCGTTATGCGTTATGCGTTATGCGTTATGCGTTATTCGTTATGCGTTATGCGTTATGCGTTATGCGTTATGCGTTATGCGTTATGCGATATGCGTTATGCGTTATGCGTTATGCGTTATGCGTTATGCGTTACGCGTTATGCGTTACGCGTTATGCGTTATGCGTTATGCGTTATGCGTTATGCGTTATTCGTTATGCGTTATGCGTTATGCGTTATGCGTTATGCGTTATGCGATGTGCGTTATGCGTTATGCGTTATGCGTTATGCGTTATGCGTTATGCGTTATGCGTTATGCGTTATGCGTTATGCGTTATGCGTTAAGCATTATGACTTTTTCATTGAGCGTTATGCGTTATGACTTTTCCATTGAGCGTTATGCGTTATTCGTTATGGGTTATGCGTTATGCGTTATGGGTTATGCGTTATGCGTTATGCGTTATGCGTTATGCGTTATGCATTATGCGTTATGCGTTATCCGTTATGCGTTATGCGTTATGCGTTATGCGTTATGCGATATGCGTCATGCGTTAAGCGTTATGCGTTATGCATTATGCGTTATCCGTTATGCGTTATGCGTAATGCGTTATGAGTAATGTGTCATGCGTTATGCGTTATGCGTTATGCGTTATGCGTTATGCGTTACGCGTTATGCGTTACGCGTTATGCGTTATGCGTTATGCGTTATGCGTTATGCGTTATGCGTTATGCGTTGTGCGTTATGCGTTATGCGTTATGCGTTATGCGTTATGCGTTATGCGTTATGCGTTATGCGTTATGCGTTATGCGTTACGCGTTACGCGTTATGCGTTACGCGTTACGCGTTATGCGTTATGCGTTATGCGTTATGCGTTATGCGTTATGCGTTATGCGTTATGCGTTATGTGTTATGCGTTATGCGTTAAGCGTTATACGTTATGCATTATGCGTTATGTGTTATGCGTTATGCGTTATGTGTTATGCGTTGTGCTTTACGGGTTATGCGATATGCGTTATGCGTTATGACTTTTTCATTGAACGTTATGCGTTATGCGATATGCGTTATGCGTTATGCGTTATGCGTTATGCGTTATGCGTTATGCGTTATGCGTTATGCGTTATGCGTTATGCGTTATGCGTTATGCGTTATGCGTTATGCGTTATGCGTTATGCGTTATGCGTTATGCGTTATGCGTTATGCGTTATGCGTTATGCGTTATGCGTTATGCGTTATGCGTTATGCGTTATGCGTTATGCGTTATGCGTTATGCGTTATGCGTTATGCGTTATGCGTTATGCGTTATGCGTTATGCGTTATGCGTTATGCGTTATGCGTTATGCGTTAAGCATTATGACTTTTTCATTGAGCGTTATGCGTTATGACTTTTCCATTGAGCGTTATGCGTTATTCGTTATGGGTTATGCGTTATGCGTTATGGGTTATGCGTTATGCGTTATGCGTTATGCGTTACGCGTTATGCGTTATGCGTTATGCATTATGCGTTATGCGTTATCCGTTATGCGTTATGCGTTATGCGTTAAGCGATATGCGTCATGCGTTAAGCGTTATGCGTTATGCATTATGCGTTATCCGTTATGCGTTATGCGTTATGCGTAATGCGTTATGAGTAATGTGTCATGCGTTATGCGTTATGCGTTATGCGTTATGCGTTATGCGTTATGCGTTATGCGTTATGCGTTATGCGATATGCGTCATGCGTTAAGCGTTATGCGTTATGCATTATGCGTTATCCGTTATGCGTTATGCGTTATGCGTAATGCGTTATGAGTAATGTGTCATGCGTTATGCGTTATGCGTTATGCGTTATGCGTTATGCGTTACGCGTTATGCGTTACGCGTTATGCGTTATGCGTTATGCGTTATGCGTTATGCGTTATGCGTTATGCGTTATGCGTTATGCGTTATGCGTTATGCGTTATGCGTTATGCGTTATGCGTTATGCGTTATGCGTTATGCGTTATGCGTTATGCGTTATGCGTTATGCGTTATGCGTTATGCGTTATGCGTTATGCGTTATGCGTTATGCGTTATGCGTTATGCGTTATGCGTTATGCGTTATGCGTTATGCGTTATGCGTTATGCGTTATGCGTTATGCGTTATGCGTTATGCGTTATGCGTTATGCGTTAAGCATTATGACTTTTTCATTGAGCGTTATGCGTTATGACTTTTCCATTGAGCGTTATGCGTTATTCGTTATGGGTTATGCGTTATGCGTTATGGGTTATGCGTTATGCGTTATGCGTTATGCGTTATGCGTTATGCGTTATGCGTTATGCGTTATGCGTTATGCGTTATGCGTTATGCGTTATGCGTTATGCGTTATGCGTTATGCGTTATGCGTTATGCGTTAAGCGTTATGCGTTATGCGTTACGCGTTACGCGTTACGCGTTATGCGTTACGCGTTACGCGTTACGCGTTATGCGTTATGCGTTATGCGTTATGCGTTATGCGTTATGCGTTATGCGTTATGCGTTATGCGTTATGTGTTATGCGTTATGCGTTAAGCGTTATACGTTATGCGTTATGCGTTATGTGTTATGCGTTATGCGTTATGTGTTATGCGTTGTGCTTTACGGGTTATGCGATATGCGTTATGCGTTATGTCTTTTTCATTGAACGTTATGCGTTATGCGATATGCGTTATGCGTTATGCGTTATGCGTTATGCGTTATGCGTTATGCGTTATGCGTTATGCGTTATGCGTTATGCGTTATGCGTTATGCGTTATGCGTTACGCGTTATGCGTTACGCGTTATGCGTTATGCGTTATTCGTTATGCGTTATGCGTTATGCGTTATGCGTTATGCGTTATGCGTTATGCGTTATGCGATATGCGTTATGCGTTATGCGTTATGCGTTATGCGTTATGCGTTACGCGTTATGCGTTACGCGTTATGCGTTATGCGTTATGCGTTATGCGTTATGCGTTATTCGTTATGCGTTATGCGTTATGCGTTATGCGTTATGCGTTATGCGATGTGCGTTATGCGTTATGCGTTATGCGTTATGCGTTATGCGTTATGCGTTATGCGTTATGCGTTATGCGTTATGCGTTATGCGTTAAGCATTATGACTTTTTCATTGAGCGTTATGCGTTATGACTTTTCCATTGAGCGTTATGCGTTATTCGTTATGGGTTATGCGTTATGCGTTATGGGTTATGCGTTATGCGTTATGCGTTATGCGTTATGCGTTATGCATTATGCGTTATGCGTTATCCGTTATGCGTTATGCGTTATGCGTTATGCGTTATGCGATATGCGTCATGCGTTAAGCGTTATGCGTTATGCATTATGCGTTATCCGTTATGCGTTATGCGTTATGCGTAATGCGTTATGAGTAATGTGTCATGCGTTATGCGTTATGCGTTATGCGTTATGCGTTATGCGTTACGCGTTATGCGTTACGCGTTATGCGTTATGCGTTATGCGTTATGCGTTATGCGTTATGCGTTATGCGTTATGCGTTATGCGTTATGCGTTATGCGTTATGCGTTATGCGTTATGCGTTATTTGTTATGCGTTATGCGTTATGCGTTATGCGTTATGCGTTATGCGTTATTCGTTATGCGTTATGCGTTATGCGTTATGCGTTATGCGTTATGCGATGTGCGTTATGCGTTATGCGTTATGCGTTATGCGTTATGCGTTATGCGTTATGCGTTATGCGTTATGCGTTATGCGTTATGCGTTAAGCATTATGACTTTTTCATTGAGCGTTATGCGTTATGACTTTTCCATTGAGCGTTATGCGTTATTCGTTATGGGTTATGCGTTATGCGTTATGGGTTATGCGTTATGCGTTATGCGTTATGCGTTATGCGTTATGCATTATGCGTTATGCGTTATCCGTTATGCGTTATGCGTTATGCGTTATGCGTTATGCGATATGCGTCATGCGTTAAGCGTTATGCGTTATGCATTATGCGTTATCCGTTATGCGTTATGCGTTATGCGTAATGCGTTATGAGTAATGTGTCATGCGTTATGCGTTATGCGTTATGCGTTATGCGTTATGCGTTATGCGTTACGCGTTATGCGTTAAGCATTATGACTTTTTCATTGAGCGTTATGCGTTATGACTTTTCCATTGAGCGTTATGCGTTATTCGTTATGGGTTATGCGTTATGCGTTATGCGTTAAGCGTTATGCGTTATGCGTTATGCGTTATGCGTTATGCGTTATGCGTTATGCGTTATGCGTTATGCGTTATGCGTTATGCGTTATGCGTTATGCGTTATGCGTTATGCGTTATGCGTTATGCGTTATGCGTTATGCGTTATGCGTTATGCGTTATTCGTTATGCGTTATGCGTTATGCGTTATGCGTTATGCGTTATGCGTTATGCGATATGCGTTATGCGTTATGCGTTATGCGTTATGCGTTATGCGTTACGCGTTATGCGTTACGCGTTATGCGTTATGCGTTATGCGTTATGCGTTATGCGTTATTCGTTATGCGTTATGCGTTATGCGTTATGCGTTATGCGTTATGCGATGTGCGTTATGCGTTATGCGTTATGCGTTATGCGTTATGCGTTATGCGTTATGCGTTATGCGTTATGCGTTATGCGTTATGCGTTATGCGTTATGCGTTATGCGTTAAGCATTATGACTTTTTCATTGAGCGTTATGCGTTATGACTTTTCCATTGAGCGTTATGCGTTATTCGTTATGGGTTATGCGTTATGCGTTATGGGTTATGCGTTATGCGTTATGCGTTATGCGTTATGCGTTATGCATTATGCGTTATGCGTTATCCGTTATGCGTTATGCGTTATGCGTTATGCGTTATGCGATATGCGTCATGCGTTAAGCGTTATGCGTTATGCATTATGCGTTATCCGTTATGCGTTATGCGTAATGCGTTATGAGTAATGTGTCATGCGTTATGCGTTATGCGTTATGCGTTATGCGTTATGCGTTACGCGTTATGCGTTACGCGTTATGCGTTATGCGTTATGCGTTATGCGTTATGCGTTATGCGTTATGCGTTGTGCGTTATGCGTTATGCGTTATGCGTTATGCGTTATGCGTTATGCGTTATGCGTTATGCGTTATGCGTTATGCGTTACGCGTTACGCGTTATGCGTTACGCGTTACGCGTTATGCGTTATGCGTTATGCGTTATGCGTTATGCGTTATGCGTTATGCGTTATGCGTTATGTGTTATGCGTTATGCGTTAAGCGTTATACGTTATGCATTATGCGCTATGTGTTATGCGTTATGCGTTATGTGTTATGCGTTGTGCTTTACGGGTTATGCGATATGCGTTATGCGTTATGACTTTTTCATTGAACGTTATGCGTTATGCGATATGCGTTATGCGTTATGCGTTATGCGTTATGCGTTATGCGTTATGCGTTATGCGTTATGCGTTATGCGTTATGCGTTATGCGTTATGCGTTATGCGTTATGCGTTATGCGTTATGCGTTATGCGTTATGCGTTATGCGTTATGCGTTATGCGTTATGCGTTATGCGTTATGCGTTATGCGTTATGCGTTATGCGTTATGCGTTATGCGTTATGCGTTATGCGTTAAGCATTATGACTTTTTCATTGAGCGTTATGCGTTATGACTTTTCCATTGAGCGTTATGCGTTATTCGTTATGGGTTATGCGTTATGCGTTATGGGTTATGCGTTATGCGTTATGCGTTATGCGTTACGCGTTATGCGTTATGCGTTATGCATTATGCGTTATGCGTTATCCGTTATGCGTTATGCGTTATGCGTTATGCGTTAAGCGATATGCGTCATGCGTTAAGCGTTATGCGTTATGCATTATGCGTTATCCGTTATGCGTTATGCGTTATGCGTAATGCGTTATGAGTAATGTGTCATGCGTTATGCGTTATGCGTTATGCGTTATGCGTTATGCGTTATGCGTTATGCGTTATGCGTTATGCGATATGCGTCATGCGTTAAGCGTTATGCGTTATGCATTATGCGTTATCCGTTATGCGTTATGCGTTATGCGTAATGCGTTATGAGTAATGTGTCATGCGTTATGCGTTATGCGTTATGCGTTATGCGTTATGCGTTACGCGTTATGCGTTACGCGTTATGCGTTATGCGTTATGCGTTATGCGTTATGCGTTATGCGTTATGCGTTATGCGTTATGCGTTATGCGTTATGCGTTATGCGTTATGCGTTATGCGTTATGCGTTATGCGTTATGCGTTATGCGTTATGCGTTATGCGTTATGCGTTATGCGTTATGCGTTATGCGTTATGCGTTATGCGTTATGCGTTATGCGTTATGCGTTATGCGTTATGCGTTATGCGTTATGCGTTATGCGTTATGCGTTATGCGTTATGCGTTATGCGTTATGCGTTATGCGTTAAGCATTATGACTTTTTCATTGAGCGTTATGCGTTATGACTTTTCCATTGAGCGTTATGCGTTATTCGTTATGGGTTATGCGTTATGCGTTATGGGTTATGCGTTATGCGTTATGCGTTATGCGTTATGCGTTATGCGTTATGCGTTACGCGTTACGCGTTACGCGTTATGCGTTACGCGTTACGCGTTACGCGTTATGCGTTATGCGTTATGCGTTATGCGTTATGCGTTATGCGTTATGCGTTATGCGTTATGTGTTATGCGTTATGCGTTAAGCGTTATACGTTATGCGTTATGCGTTATGTGTTATGCGTTATGCGTTATGTGTTATGCGTTGTGCTTTACGGGTTATGCGATATGCGTTATGCGTTATGTCTTTTTCATTGAACGTTATGCGTTATGCGATATGCGTTATGCGTTATGCGTTATGCGTTATGCGTTATGCGTTATGCGTTATGCGTTATGCGTTATGCGTTATGCGTTATGCGTTATGCGTTACGCGTTATGCGTTACGCGTTATGCGTTATGCGTTATTCGTTATGCGTTATGCGTTATGCGTTATGCGTTATGCGTTATGCGTTATGCGTTATGCGATATGCGTTATGCGTTATGCGTTATGCGTTATGCGTTATGCGTTACGCGTTATGCGTTACGCGTTATGCGTTATGCGTTATGCGTTATGCGTTATGCGTTATTCGTTATGCGTTATGCGTTATGCGTTATGCGTTATGCGTTATGCGATGTGCGTTATGCGTTATGCGTTATGCGTTATGCGTTATGCGTTATGCGTTATGCGTTATGCGTTATGCGTTATGCGTTATGCGTTATGCGTTAAGCATTATGACTTTTTCATTGAGCGTTATGCGTTATGACTTTTCCATTGAGCGTTATGCGTTATTCGTTATGGGTTATGCGTTATGCGTTATGGGTTATGCGTTATGCGTTATGCGTTATGCGTTATGCGTTATGCATTATGCGTTATGCGTTATCCGTTATGCGTTATGCGTTATGCGTTATGCGTTATGCGATATGCGTCATGCGTTAAGCGTTATGCGTTATGCATTATGCGTTATCCGTTATGCGTTATGCGTTATGCGTAATGCGTTATGAGTAATGTGTCATGCGTTATGCGTTATGCGTTATGCGTTATGCGTTATGCGTTACGCGTTATGCGTTACGCGTTATGCGTTATGCGTTATGCGTTATGCGTTATGCGTTATGCGTTATGCGTTATGCGTTATGCGTTATGCGTTATGCGTTATGCGTTATGCGTTATGCGTTATGCGTTATGCGTTATTTGTTATGCGTTATGCGTTATGCGTTATGCGTTATGCGTTATGCGTTATTCGTTATGCGTTATGCGTTATGCGTTATGCGTTATGCGTTATGCGATGTGCGTTATGCGTTATGCGTTATGCGTTATGCGTTATGCGTTATGCGTTATGCGTTATGCGTTATGCGTTATGCGTTATGCGTTAAGCATTATGACTTTTTCATTGAGCGTTATGCGTTATGACTTTTCCATTGAGCGTTATGCGTTATTCGTTATGGGTTATGCGTTATGCGTTATGGGTTATGCGTTATGCGTTATGCGTTATGCGTTATGCGTTATGCGTTATGCATTATGCGTTATGCGTTATCCGTTATGCGTTATGCGTTATGCGTTATGCGTTATGCGATATGCGTCATGCGTTAAGCGTTATGCGTTATGCATTATGCGTTATCCGTTATGCGTTATGCGTTATGCGTAATGCGTTATGAGTAATGTGTCATGCGTTATGCGTTATGCGTTATGCGTTATGCGTTATGCGTTATGCGTTACGCGTTATGCGTTAAGCATTATGACTTTTTCATTGAGCGTTATGCGTTATGACTTTTCCATTGAGCGTTATGCGTTATTCGTTATGGGTTATGCGTTATGCGTTATGGGTTATGCGTTATGCGTTATGCGTTATGCGTTATGCGTTATGCGTTATGCGTTATGCGTTATGCGTTATGCGTTATGCGTTATGCGTTATGCGTTATGCGTTATGCGTTATGCGTTATGCGTTATGCGTTAAGCGTTATGCGTTATGCGTTACGCGTTACGCGTTACGCGTTATGCGTTACGCGTTACGCGTTACGCGTTATGCGTTATGCGTTATGCGTTATGCGTTATGCGTTATGCGTTATGCGTTATGCGTTATGTGTTATGCGTTATGCGTTAAGCGTTATACGTTATGCGTTATGCGTTATGTGTTATGCGTTATGCGTTATGTGTTATGCGTTGTGCTTTACGGGTTATGCGATATGCGTTATGCGTTATGTCTTTTTCATTGAACGTTATGCGTTATGCGATATGCGTTATGCGTTATGCGTTATGCGTTATGCGTTATGCGTTATGCGTTATGCGTTATGCGTTATGCGTTATGCGTTATGCGTTACGCGTTATGCGTTACGCGTTATGCGTTATGCGTTATTCGTTATGCGTTATGCGTTATGCGTTATGCGTTATGCGTTATGCGTTATGCGTTATGCGATATGCGTTATGCGTTATGCGTTATGCGTTATGCGTTATGCGTTACGCGTTATGCGTTACGCGTTATGCGTTATGCGTTATGCGTTATGCGTTATGCGTTATTCGTTATGCGTTATGCGTTATGCGTTATGCGTTATGCGTTATGCGATGTGCGTTATGCGTTATGCGTTATGCGTTATGCGTTATGCGTTATGCGTTATGCGTTATGCGTTATGCGTTATGCGTTATGCGTTAAGCATTATGACTTTTTCATTGAGCGTTATGCGTTATGACTTTTCCATTGAGCGTTATGCGTTATTCGTTATGGGTTATGCGTTATGCGTTATGGGTTATGCGTTATGCGTTATGCGTTATGCGTTATGCGTTATGCATTATGCGTTATGCGTTATCCGTTATGCGTTATGCGTTATGCGTTATGCGTTATGCGATATGCGTCATGCGTTAAGCGTTATGCGTTATGCATTATGCGTTATCCGTTATGCGTTATGCGTTATGCGTAATGCGTTATGAGTAATGTGTCATGCGTTATGCGTTATGCGTTATGCGTTATGCGTTATGCGTTACGCGTTATGCGTTACGCGTTATGCGTTATGCGTTATGCGTTATGCGTTATGCGTTATGCGTTATGCGTTATGCGTTATGCGTTATGCGTTATGCGTTATGCGTTATGCGTTATGCGTTATGCGTTATTTGTTATGCGTTATGCGTTATGCGTTATGCGTTATGCGTTATGCGTTATTCGTTATGCGTTATGCGTTATGCGTTATGCGTTATGCGTTATGCGATGTGCGTTATGCGTTATGCGTTATGCGTTATGCGTTATGCGTTATGCGTTATGCGTTATGCGTTATGCGTTATGCGTTATGCGTTAAGCATTATGACTTTTTCATTGAGCGTTATGCGTTATGACTTTTCCATTGAGCGTTATGCGTTATTCGTTATGGGTTATGCGTTATGCGTTATGGGTTATGCGTTATGCGTTATGCGTTATGCGTTATGCGTTATGCATTATGCGTTATGCGTTATCCGTTATGCGTTATGCGTTATGCGTTATGCGTTATGCGATATGCGTCATGCGTTAAGCGTTATGCGTTATGCATTATGCGTTATCCGTTATGCGTTATGCGTTATGCGTAATGCGTTATGAGTAATGTGTCATGCGTTATGCGTTATGCGTTATGCGTTATGCGTTATGCGTTATGCGTTACGCGTTATGCGTTAAGCATTATGACTTTTTCATTGAGCGTTATGCGTTATGACTTTTCCATTGAGCGTTATGCGTTATTCGTTATGGGTTATGCGTTATGCGTTATGGGTTATGCGTTATGCGTTATGCGTTATGCGTTATGCGTTATGCGTTATGCGTTATGCGTTATGCGTTATGCGTTATGCGTTATGCGTTATGCGTTATGCGTTATGCGTTATGCGTTATGCGTTAAGCGTTATGCGTTATGCGTTACGCGTTACGCGTTACGCGTTATGCGTTACGCGTTACGCGTTACGCGTTATGCGTTATGCGTTATGCGTTATGCGTTATGCGTTATGCGTTATGCGTTATGCGTTATGTGTTATGCGTTATGCGTTAAGCGTTATACGTTATGCGTTATGCGTTATGTGTTATGCGTTATGCGTTATGTGTTATGCGTTGTGCTTTACGGGTTATGCGATATGCGTTATGCGTTATGTCTTTTTCATTGAACGTTATGCGTTATGCGATATGCGTTATGCGTTATGCGTTATGCGTTATGCGTTATGCGTTATGCGTTATGCGTTATGCGTTATGCGTTATGCGTTATGCGTTACGCGTTATGCGTTACGCGTTATGCGTTATGCGTTATTCGTTATGCGTTATGCGTTATGCGTTATGCGTTATGCGTTATGCGTTATGCGTTATGCGATATGCGTTATGCGTTATGCGTTATGCGTTATGCGTTATGCGTTACGCGTTATGCGTTACGCGTTATGCGTTATGCGTTATGCGTTATGCGTTATGCGTTATTCGTTATGCGTTATGCGTTATGCGTTATGCGTTATGCGTTATGCGATGTGCGTTATGCGTTATGCGTTATGCGTTATGCGTTATGCGTTATGCGTTATGCGTTATGCGTTATGCGTTATGCGTTATGCGTTATGCGTTAAGCATTATGACTTTTTCATTGAGCGTTATGCGTTATGACTTTTCCATTGAGCGTTATGCGTTATTCGTTATGGGTTATGCGTTATGCGTTATGGGTTATGCGTTATGCGTTATGCGTTATGCGTTATGCGTTATGCATTATGCGTTATGCGTTATCCGTTATGCGTTATGCGTTATGCGTTATGCGTTATGCGATATGCGTCATGCGTTAAGCGTTATGCGTTATGCATTATGCGTTATCCGTTATGCGTTATGCGTTATGCGTAATGCGTTATGAGTAATGTGTCATGCGTTATGCGTTATGCGTTATGCGTTATGCGTTATGCGTTACGCGTTATGCGTTACGCGTTATGCGTTATGCGTTATGCGTTATGCGTTATGCGTTATGCGTTATGCGTTATGCGTTATGCGTTATGCGTTATGCGTTATGCGTTATGCGTTATGCGTTATGCGTTATGCGTTATTTGTTATGCGTTATGCGTTATGCGTTATGCGTTATGCGTTATGCGTTATTCGTTATGCGTTATGCGTTATGCGTTATGCGTTATGCGTTATGCGATGTGCGTTATGCGTTATGCGTTATGCGTTATGCGTTATGCGTTATGCGTTATGCGTTATGCGTTATGCGTTATGCGTTAAGCATTATGACTTTTTCATTGAGCGTTATGCGTTATGACTTTTCCATTGAGCGTTATGCGTTATTCGTTATGGGTTATGCGTTATGCGTTATGGGTTATGCGTTATGCGTTATGCGTTATGCGTTATGCGTTATGCATTATGCGTTATGCGTTATCCGTTATGCGTTATGCGTTATGCGTTATGCGTTATGCGATATGCGTCATGCGTTAAGCGTTATGCGTTATGCATTATGCGTTATCCGTTATGCGTTATGCGTTATGCGTAATGCGTTATGAGTAATGTGTCATGCGTTATGCGTTATGCGTTATGCGTTATGCGTTATGCGTTATGCGTTACGCGTTATGCGTTACGCGTTATGCGTTATGCGTTATGCGTTATGCGTTATGCGTTATGCGTTATGCGTTATGCGTTATGCGTTATGCGTTATGCGTTATGCGTTATGCGTTATGCGTTATGCGTTATGCGTTATGCGTTACGCGTTACGCGTTACGCGTTACGCGTTACGCGTTACGCGTTACGCGTTATGCGTTATGCGTTATGCGTTATGCGTTATGCGTTATGCGTTATGCGTTATGCGTTATGCGTTATGCGTTATGCGTTATGCGTTATGCGTTATTTGTTATGCGTTATGCGTTATGCGTTATGCGTTATGCGTTATGCGTTATGCGTTATGCGTTATGCGTTATGCGTTATGCGTTATGCGTTATGCGTTATGCGTTATGCGTTATGCGTTATGCGTTATGCGTTATGCGTTATGCGTTATGCGTTATGCGTTATGCGTTATGCGTTATGCGTTATGCGTTATGCGTTATGCGTTATGCGTTATGCGTTATGCGTTATGCGTTATGCGTTATGCGTTATGCGTTATGCGTTATGCGTTATGCGTTATGCGTTATGCGTTATGCGTTATGCGTTATGCGTTATGCGTTATGCGTTATTATTTATGCGTTATGCGTTATGCGTTATGCGTTATGCGTTATGCGTTATGCGTTATGCGTTATGCGTTATGCGTTATGCGTCATGCGTTATGCGTTATGCGTTATGCGTTATGCGTTATGCGTTATGCGTTATGCGTTATGCGTTATGCGTTATGCGTTATGCGTTATGCGTTATGCGTTATGCGTTATGCGTTATGCGTTATGCGTTATGCGTTATGCGTTATGCGTTATGCGTTATGCGTTATGCGTTATGCGTTATGCGTTATGCGTTATGCGTTATGCGTTATGCGTTATGCGTTAAGCGTTATACGTTATGCGATATGCGTTATGCGTTATGCGTTATGCGTTATGCGTTATGCGTTATGCGTTATGCGTTATGCGTTATGCGTTATGCGTTATGCGTTATGCGTTATGCGTTATGCGTTATGCGTTATGCGTTATGCGTTATGCGTTATGCGTTATGCGTTATGCGTTATGCGTTATGCGTTATGCGTTATGCGTTATGCGTTATGCGTTATGCGTTATGCGTTATGCGTTATGCGTTATGCGTTATGCGTTATGCGTTATGCGTTATGCGTTATGCGTTATGCGTTATGCGTTATGCGTTATGCGTTATGCGTTATGCGTTATGCGTTATGCGTTATGCGTTATGCGTTATGCGTTATGCGTTATGCGTTATGCGTTATGCGTTATGCGTTATGCGTTATGCGTTATGCGTTATGCGTTATGCGTTATGCGTTATGCCTTATGCGTTATGCGTTATGCGTTATGCGTTATGCGTTATGCGTTATGCGTTATGCGTTATGCGTTATGCGTTATGCGTTATGCGTTATGCGTTATGCGTTATGCGCCATGCGTTATCCGTTATGCGTTATCCGTTATGCGTTATGCGTTATGCGTTATGCGTTATGCGTTATGCGTTATGCGTTATGCGTTATGCGTTATGCGTTATGCGTTATGCGTTATGCGTTATGCGTTATGCGTTATGCGTTATGCGTTATGCGTTATGCGTTATGCGTTATGCGTTATGCGTTATGCGTTAAGCGTTATGCGTTATGCGTTATGCGTTATGCGTTATGCGTTATGCGTTATGCGTTATGCGTTATGCGTTATGCGTTATGCGTTATGCGTTATGCGTTATGCGTTATGCGTTATGCGTTATGCGTTATGCGTTATGCGTTATGCGTTATGCGTTATGCGTTATGCGTTATGCGTTATGCGTTATGCGTTATGCGTTATGCGTTATGCGTTATGCGTTATGCGTTATGCGTTATGCGTTATGCGTTATGCGTTATGCGTTATGCGTTATGCGTTATGCGTTATGCGTTATGCGTTATGCGTTATGCGTTATGCGTTATGCGTTATGCGTTATGCGTTATGCGTTATGCGTTATGCGTTATGCGTTATGCGTTATGCGTTATGCGTTATGCGTTATGCGTTATGCGTTATGCGTTATGCGTTATGCGTTATGCGTTATGCGTTATGCGTTATGCGTTATGCGTTATGCGTTATGCGTTATGCGTTATGCGTTATGCGTTATGCGTTATGCGTTATGCGTTATGCGTTATGCGTTATGCGTTATGCGTTATGCGTTATGCGTTATGCGTTATGCGTTATGCGTTATGCGTTATGCGTTATGCGTTATGCGTTATGCGTTATGCGTTATGCTTTATGCGTTATGCGTTATGCGTTATGCGTTATGCGTTATGCGTTATGCGTTATGCGTTATGCGTTATGCGTTATGCGTTATGCGTTATGCGTTATGCGTTATGCGTTATGCGTTATGCCTTATGCCTTATGCGTTATGCGTTATGCGTTATGCGTTATGCGTTATGCGTTATGCGTTATGCGTTATGCGTTATGCGTTATGCGTTATGCGTTATGCGTTATGCGTTATGCGTTATGCGTTATGCGTTATGCGTTATGCGTTATGCGTTATGCGTTATGCGTTATGCGTTATGCGTTATGCGTTAAGCGTTATGCGTTATGCGTTATGCGTTATGCGTTATGCGTTATGCGTTATGCGTTATGCGTTATGCGTTATGCGTTATGCGTTATGCGTTATGCGTTATACGTTATGCGATATGCGTTATGCGTTATGCGTTATGCGATATGCGTTATTCGTTATGCGTTATGCGTTATGCGTTATGCGTTATGCGTTATGCGTTATGCGTTATGCGTTATGCGTTATGCGTTATGCGTTATGCGTTATGCGTTATGCGTTATGCGTTATGCGTTATGCGTTATGCGTTATGCGTTATGCGTTATGCCTTATGCCTTATGCGTTATGCGTTATCCGTTATGCGTTATGCGTTATGCGTTATGCGTTATGCGTTATGCGTTATGCGTTATCCGTTATGCGTTATGCGTTATGCGTTATGCGTTATGCGTTATGCGTTATGCGTTATGCGTTATGCGTTATGCGTTATGCGTTATGCGTTATGCGTTATGCGTTATGCGTTATGCGTTATGCGTTATGCGTTATGCGTTATGCGTTATGCGTTATGCGTTATGCGTTATGCGTTATGCGTTATGCGTTATGCGTTATGCGTTATGCGTTATGCGTTATGCGTTATGCGTTATGCTTTATGCGTTATGCGTTATGCGTTATGCGTTATGCGTTATGCGTTATGCGTTATGCGTTATGCGTTATGCGTTATGCGTTATGCGTTATGCGTTATGCGTTATGCGTTATGCGTTATGCGTTATGCCTTATGCCTTATGCGTTATGCGTTATGCGTTATGCGTTATGCGTTATGCGTTATGCGTTATGCGTTATGCGTTATGCGTTATGCGTTATGCGTTATGCGTTATGCGTTATGCGTTATGCGTTATGCGTTATGCGTTATGCGTTATGCGTTATGCGTTATGCGTTATGCGTTATGCGTTATGCGTTAAGCGTTATGCGTTATGCGTTATGCGTTATGCGTTATGCGTTATGCGTTATGCGTTATGCGTTATGCGTTATGCGTTATGCGTTATGCGTTATGCGTTATACGTTATGCGATATGCGTTATGCGTTATGTGTTATGCGTTATGCGTTATGCGTTATGCGTTATGTGTTATGCGTTAAGCGTTATGCGTTATGCGATATGCGTTATTCGTTATGCGTTATGCGTTATGCGTTATGCGTTATGCGTTATGCGTTATGCGTTATGCGTTATGCGTTATGCGTTATGCGTTATGCGTTATGCGTTATGCGTTATGCGTTATGCGTTATGCCTTATGCCTTATGCGTTATGCGTTATGCGTTATGCGTTATGCGTTATGCGTTATGCGTTATGCGTTATGCGCCATGCGTTATCCGTTATGCGTTATCCGTTATGCGTTACGCGTTATGCGTTATGCGTTATGCGTTATGCGTTATGCGTTATGCGTTATGCGTTATGCGTTATGCGTTATGCGTTATGCGTTATGCCTTATGCGTTATGCGTTATGCGTTATGCGTTATGCGTTATGCGTTATGCGTTATGCGTTATGCGTTATGCGTTATGCGTTATGCGTTATGCGTTATGCGTTATGCGTTATGCGTTATGCGTTATGCGTTATGCGTTATGCGTTATGCGTTAT